>NW_017306298.1:2563000-2580573 GCF_000935625.1 Nanorana parkeri
CATACACGCGATCCGCCGGCTCTACAGCCGGCGGATCGCTTGTATGGTGACAGGCATCGCTGCCTGTTTTTAAATTTCGGCCATTTCCCGCTCGCGCGGGGGGGCGTGTCTGAGCGGACGTCTAAAGACGCCCGCTCAGATCTAGAGAGCTCGGCCCGGCCGGCCCGGAGGTGGTTAACTTTTAAATGTATGTTACAGTAGAAATATTTACAGGCTGCTTCTGTAGACTGTCCAACTTTGGAAAGTAAAAGCTATTTAAAGCAACTGTACTGAATGCAGACTAAACACACTTGCAGAATCTGAATAGTAGACACCATGAGGTGTCCGCACATCCCTTACCCTTTTTGAAAGTATCACGGAACAATGGCATGTCCTCCCTGCTACCGTGCAGTAGCTCTGGAAGTTAGAGATTTTTTGCGCATGTATGAACGCTCTTTTTTCTGCACGCCAAAACGTGCTGGATTGCAAACGCCGATGTGTGAATGGAGCCTTAGGGCCTATGCACATTGTTGCAGTTTTGAAGTCGAACTCTGGGGCACATTTTTATTAAACCTTGCAATGGGGCTACCCCCACACTGCAAGGGTTAACTGCTCGTTTTGGTCTAGGGAAGAAAATAACAAAAAAGTTATACTCACCTGATCCTTTGAGTGGGCTTACACTTAGACCCTAAGGGAGGGGTAGCCAAACTCCGGCCCTCCAGCTGTGGTGCAACTACAAATCCCATGAGGCATTGCAAGATTCTCACAGCCACCAGGCATGACTCCTGGAGTGAGATGCATCGTGTGATTTGTAGTTTCACCACAGCTGGAGGGCTGGAATTTGGCTACTCCTGCCCTAAGGGCTAGTTCACACCAGCTCCAGTGCGCTCACTGCATTCTGGGGCAGGAGGAGGCGTGGTGGGGCATTGAAGTCAATGGCTACCGCATTGCGATCGCTCGCACCGGAACGTGTGGCACATCAATGCCTGCGTTCTGGTCCGGTGCAGTTAGACAAAATAGTGCATGCAGCATTTTTTCTGACCTGACTGGAACGCAGGCATTGGTGTCCCATGCTTTCCGGTGTGGGCGATCGCACTGCGGCATGGTTTTTGGTGCCATTGACTTTAACACCACCACGCCCCAGAACGCAGTGAGCCAGCCGGGATGCGATCCAGTGCGGGCCGGAACGCACTGGGGCTGTTATGAACTAGCCCTTGGTCCGGTCCCTGGAGCCTCTTTCGTCCTCTGCTGCAGCGGTCTAAGGTCCTGTAAGTCATCACATCCTATACACAGTGTATAGGATGTTAGGACGCTGAGGGATGTACCATCGCAGTGGAGGAGACACATTTCAGGGAGTGCTGAGACACCCGAGTATTGGGTGAGCATAACTTATATACTTGTTTTGCTCCCTAGACCACAATGAGCACCATTACATTGGTTAGAAAAAAATTCCCCAGTGTTCTGCATTAAACTAAACCACACTGAAGTGTCCAGCACTGTATTCATTGTTGGTTTCCACTAGGGATGCACCAATACCGTTTTTCCAAGTACAAGTACTAATACATGTCCAAGTACTCATAGATACAAGTACTGATACATTCTTGTTTATGGTCATGTGACAGTTTTTCTAAAACAATACAGACTAATGATGTCAGGACAGTGGAGGAGCACCAGAGCCAGGTCCCAGCTGCAACCCTGGTAGTTCTCATGAAAATGCCAAGTATCGGCACTGGTATCTGAACATCCCTAGTTTCCACTTTCCACCAATGGGTTTTTGTGGATTGAAGTTGAGCAAGTGCAGGCTGCAGCTTTTTTTTCCCCCTTCGGTTTTTAGGAAATGCATAACATTTTTTTCAATGGCCCAGCATTCAAAACCAGACCAAACACATTTCTTTATAAACCAGAACAGTGGAAAAATAAAAAGAATCACCTGTGCAGTTATTACCAGGGTGGATCACATCATTCTTTTTGTCTTCTTCATTGTTTTAGGCATTAGAAAAGAGACACTTGTGTAGGATAGAGTTATAGGGGTATTTGGGTTTCAATAAGTTGGGATTTAAGGGATTGTAGATGAGCAGTCTCCCCGGTCGAGGAATTCTCCAACGTCATGCTGCAGTTGCAAGAATGTGTTCCTTTACTTTGTCAAAGTTTGTTATCCTGTCTGCTGTGGATTCCTTGCCTCATGTTCACATTGCTGAAAAGAGAGCCTGTATTTACAGAACATGCCAACTGGAATACGTTCAGCGGACTGAACGCGGAAAATATGACCACAGTGAAATATTTACAAAAGCACTGAAGCACAGTAGCATTCTTAAATAGGTCAAAGCCCTAGTATAGATTAAACAGACAAGACAGATGGTATCAGAGGTTTATCCCTTTTGCTGCTGTTTAGGATAGAGGAAGGAAAGGAGTTATGAAACTCAGTGGCTTCATGTAGGTATTATGTAATATTAGCCCAGACCCATATCATACCATCCAGAGCAGACGATCTCTCATATCAAATTTACTGTCGTGGGGTGACTTGAAACCTGGCCGAGTAACTAGCGCCTGGGGAAATTTATAATCGTCAGCAGCTTGTCCAGTGTAAATACTGTCTGCAGGTATTTATCACAGGTTTGCAGTTTAATCATCATTTGCTCCGTCACATGGGGTTGGAAACCTGTCCAGAACATTTTACATATATCAGCAACCGCTTGTCATTGTATCTGCAGCCTGATGCATATATATAATGCTTCATGTTACAAATGCAAAACATGCAACTGTTGTATGTGCTACATTTATGCTATCTCAGGTCACGGTTCCTAGACTTTCTCCAACACTATGTGAAAACATTGTGTGATTCTACCACAGATGGTGCATGTTTAGTTGAACTGCTAGGCTAAGACCCTCTAAACCAGTGGTTCTCAACCTGTGTAACTTCAGGACCCACATTTGTGCTTAGTCATTAATTCGCGACCCAAGTCGCACCGTACTGCAATACACGGCATTGCGCTACCGCACTTTCTGGTGTGATCGATCAGATGGGCAGGAGGTGCGCTTGGGGTGCCATTCAAATGAATGGCAACACAACGCACCTCCTGCACCAGAACACGCAGTAGTTGTGATTGCATGGTACAGTGCGTTAATCACATGGGACTGTGCGATAAACACACTGTACTAGTGTGAACAGGCTCTCAAAAACACTGACCGACACACAACCACAGACACAATATCACACTCAGACACACACACACTCCAAATATGTTTTTTAAGATCCACCCAGTCTCCCTACCTTATGAGAATCGGAGTGGATCCTCAGGCTGGGTCCTAGTGTGTGCTGCTGTGCTATGATGGATGCATATGTGCATTGCTTGTACAGTTCCCCTGACCCTGTAGAAGTGCTGGGAGCCAGAATGTGACGTCACTCCAGTCCCGGGACCTCTACAATGCATGCAAGGGAGCTGAAAGCAATGCACGTATGGTTGGAGATCCCTCACAGCCATATCCCCAGCCCACCCCACCTCAAGCTGACACTCGGCACCAGGCAGCATATTATGAATGGCTGCTTTGCACGAGAACTGACAGTGCTGCCCTAGGGGGAGGCTAAGGAGCCTCTCACCTAGCGCAGTGGAAGACATGCAGGGACCCACTTGTGGGTCACGACCCACCAGTTGAGAACCACAGCTCTAAAAGATACCCAGTCTCTGTTATATAAACAGGCTCCACCATAGAGAATGAGTTAAAGGAGAACTATGGGTTTAAGGCTTTACCCCATAGTTCTCCTTAGGGTAACGGGAGGACACAAACTAGCGTCCTCCCGGCACCCTAGGCTCAGTATACCGCAAGCTGTAGCTCGCGGTATACTGAGACGCCGCAGCTGAAGCAGGATCCCGACAATTATGTCTGGATCCGCCCAGCTGCGTGACTGACAGCTGGCTCTGCCTATCTAAAGGCAGAGCCAGCTGTACCCGCCCCTCCCCCGTCCGTTACGCCAGTCAGCGCTGGCGGATCGGGGAGGGGGGAATCCAGCCCCTCCCCTGTCACGGTAGAGAGCCGTGACAGGATCGAGAGGTGAGCGAACGCCAGTATGTGTTCGCTCACCTCCCGATCTACAGTCTCATTGTCACAGGTCGGCTAGAACTATGAGGTGAGTGAAAAGCACTCACCTCATAGTTCTCCTTTAAATACTTTCCATTCCTGTAGGTGATGTGTTCAGCGCTACAGGCTGCACTTCAATCTGACACTTCCGGGTCATCAAACATGTCAGGGGGCATGTTGGATCTTCACTCCATTGCAGAGCTACAGGCACCATTATCTGACACTTCCCAGTATTGGATAGGATGTCTCCTGTTGGGTGCTGTGGTTCCTTTCGTTAATTCCTATATCACTATAGAAAACTGTAGTGGACTGCTGGAGAAACACCCAGAAATGTCAGATAGCAGAGATGTCTTTACCTCTGCAAGAAAGTGAAGGTCCAACATACCACCCAATGAAAACATAGGTATTTATCTTCTTTTACAGGGTTGCGGCTGTTCACTTTTTTTAATGAAAGTGACAGGTTCTCTTTAAGCTGGCCGCACATGTTACAATCTGACTGTACAATCTCCTTTGGATTTACCCTAACCGTGTAGTTTGAGAGCCTAACTGAACAATCTGTTCCATTTACATCCATTCAGGCAAGCCCTTGTACTGCATAGTTGTTGACAAATCTGGAGGGCATTTGTACAAATTGATTGTAATGTCTGTGGCTAGGTGTGTGTGAAAAGGTGAGTACACACATTGCTGAAGTCTCCAGCTCAGGGTTTATTGCATTGTTATCTCTTATCAACATCCCATTTACGGTGCCACCAATCATGTTTATAATATGTCACGGCACATGTGGACTGCGACTCATTTGGTCCAGCACTATTTGCCTTTACTCTGGGGTGCGGCAAAATAAGCTTAACATGTAAGCTTGTCCCCTCTGTAGGTCCCACCACTCATAGCAACACATTGATTGTAACTGTCACATTTCCAGTTGAGATAAAATGAATGGACACACATCATCGAATGCTCTTGTTAATACAGAAACATTTATTTGCTCGAGTCTTTATAAATCTGTCCAACATTTCTGTGCAGCTCTCTGCTCTACTCTGGCTTCAGAAGCTTGCAGTAACAGATGCTGGTCTCCCTGGTCGTCTTTCATAGGCAATGTGGGTAACAAGTTCTACTTTAGTCAGCAGTTTGCTGAAAATCATCTTTGATTTGTGGTCTTATACATGCTGATTAGTGATCTCTGCAAGATGTGTTCAGTTACTGAAACAAGAAAGAGACTGGGAGATGAATGAGGAGGGCTGGAACACAAGCAAAGGTATAAATGAGTAAGATTTGTCAATTGCAGCGATGCCGATGAACTCATCAGATTTTAGTTGATAGAAGATTCGTTAGTAAGGATGAAAGGATATATATTATGTATTATTTACAAACTAGTGGATGAACTGAATACCACAGTTTTTGTACTCACTCTCTAGAGACTGACAGCAGAAATTTCTCACTGATCATCATATTGTTCCATTTATTACCAGATACATAAAAACCTCCTCCTCTTGCAGTGTGGCTATCCCCGCACTGCAACGGTTATCTACTCATTTATATCTAGGGGTATTGTATAAAGCACTATTATTGACCTGATCCGTGCTCCCTTGGTAGTCAGCACCCGCCTTCCTCCCTTCCACTCCGGCTGTGGAATGTCCCTCGGCATCCTCACATCTAATGCACGGCTATAGACCTTGCAATAGTCACTTTAAAAAACTATAATAGGCTTTCACTTGAAGTTGTATATTTTACTGGTGTGCGACTCCTGTAGCTTTAGAAGCTATGCAGAAGGACAGATTATGACCTTTAAGTGGCCGTTTACAGATGGGCCCCCCAATTCCCTGTACATTATATGACAGCATTTACATTGCAAAGCATTTCCCGCTCTAGTTTTTATGATTTTTGTTTTGGTTGAATACATTGTAAGAATTATTTCTTATTATTGTAAGCCTCTAGTAGGTTGCAATTTACTAGCCAAGACTCCAAAGGTGTGCCTGCTCCTTTCTCATTGAGGGATGAAGTTAGGAGGCTCTCCAAATGTATGTCGATCTCAATCAAGCTATGAACCTATATTAAAGTGTCCACGGGCTCTCGTAGGCGTTAAGAGGTATCTTGGTGAGGTGAAATCCAAGAGGTATAGAAGAAGACAGGAGTGCCTGATATAATGATTGGTGATCATGAAGAGTTTAGTTCATCATAAACCATCAAAAGTCCCCTGTAAGTGTCTAAAACCTGGAGGTATCAGATCTTTTGAGGTGCTGGGGCACTTGAAGCACTTTGAAGGCCCATTATATGTCTATGTATTGTCAGTTTTAGCTTGCTCTTGTCATCTCCCTATAGATTTCCATTACTGTCATCATAGATTGCAGCTGACATGTTGGTTACTGAAGAGGACAATTGTCTTGATTTAGAAATGTATGAATAGTGGTATTATTGACAACTCTGTGTAAATGTGTGAAGCCTTTTTAAAAGATTTATAATTAAGAAACTCTGTCTGTGTTTGGCCAACAGTGTGAAATCGTGTTTCCATATAATTGATGTCTGCAAGTCACGTCCCGGCTTGGGTGACACTGTTAACCGCAATAAAACATCAGTCATGAGACCACTGGGCCCAGCCAACGCAGCTAACATTTCAGCCGGTTTCTCCAAGCTTGGCAACGTCAGGGGTCAGGTGAGTGCGCGCCAGTGTCCTCATTTATCAAGAAGTCTTTTCTAAGAGCTCTCTGTATTCTTTACAGCAACCAAATTCAGACGTACACCAGAAAATGAGAGCAGAAAGAATGTTTCAAATTGAATAGGAGTTAAATGTCACTATAGACAGTTTTTATGAAGTAGACTTTTAACTTTACCTGCGAATGTTATAAGGATTCTGCTTGGCACAAGTTCCAGGTCTGTCATACATATCGTCCTTTTGCATCTTAATGAGTCCCGGTTGCGGGGCACCTGATATGCACTTCTTTGTTTAGAGCCATTGACTTTAATAATGAAGCAAGGATACGTATGACAGCCATGGAGCACCTGGCAAACAAGTCATCAGTGACAGCATTTTTATCCTGCCCTGGCAGGTTCCCTTTAAAAAAAACTGAAATTCTTTAACTGGAGAAATCCTTAAGGCATGTCCTCACTTTGTACAATGATAGGGAAGATGCTGGCTCTTGTAGAACAGCTATGGGAATCCACAAGCTTCTCTGCAGTGTCTGTTATGGGCAGATGTTTTGTATGTGGCTAGTGAGCCCTCTTGTGGGTGGATAAAAAAATGACACCTTGGGTACAGATAAACATCGAGCAGTAGTAGTAAAATGCTTTTTCTACTGTAGAAGTAGTCTAATAAACTTTTATTTATTCACGTTTTTTTTCCGTTTGTCTTCCAGGCTTTAACCACATCAGGCCATACAGTTATCCATCATGGAATACCAGTGCAGGCAGGAGCTCCATTTGGTTGCAATGATGCTTTTCAGCAAACATTAATCCTTTGTCCCCCAGGTATAATTTACAGATATAATATTTACTATAATTTTAAGAGGGAGCCTGTCCCTTATAAATAAAATAAAAAGAGCTTCATGATAAAGAAGGATTTTAATACCTACCTGTTCTGCTGCCTGCACCATTGCTCTCCTCAGTATTCTGATGCTTGTTGAATCTTCAGCATTTGTCACTTCTGGACGTGTCAGGCTTTAAAAGCCCCCACAGGTCATCAATTTAGAGATACCCCAAAATACTACCTCTTCAAGTTTACGCAGAGTCCCGCCGGCAAAAGTCGCCGGGAGTCTGTTTAAACAGCCCCGATGCTGGCGACGTACACTGTACGTCATTAGTCACGAAGGGGTTAGAATAGAAAAAGAGATTGAGGATACAGTACTCAATCTCTTTTTTCTGCAGCCCCTGTTATAATGAACAGGAAGCCTCTATTCATACATTGTGGATATAGTATGTGTTACTATGGCCACAGTTATGAATGAATAGGAAGTAATATCACTTCCCATTCATAACTGGGACATAGTAACGCATACTATGTCCAGTTATTTACAAACACTCAACAATTAGCTGATCGCTGAGCATTTGTATACCGCTCTCCATCCTTAATCGGCTGTCACAGGGGGCCGAGCGGGCAGAGGGGAGAAGAGCGCCGCCTCCTATGACAAATCATAGCGCTCTTCAACCTGACACACATCGCTGCCTGCATTCAGAAGAGGAGAGGAGATCAAACGGAGCTCGTGTACTGAGCTCTGTTTGATCTCCGGCCGCAGATCTGCTGTGCTGGTCCCGGGCTCACACCGGTAACAGCAGAGCCCAGCCAGCAGCGGCGGCGAAGGGGGGGGGGCCCGCACACCCAACCGGATATTACAAGCGATCGGGCGTCTCTACAGACGCCCGAACGCTTGTATGTAAACAGCCATCGCTAGCTGCTCAAGAAGCCGCTGTCCGGCCGTTTAATTACAACGGCCGGACAGCAGGTAGTTAACGTATAATTTACAAATTCTTAGCTTCTTTGTTGCATGACTTTAGGTATGTAAATGTTTTTTTGTTTTTTTTTGCAGGAATGCCACCAAACCATGGGAAGCCCACCAGTTACTCAGTGAGAGTGGACAACACTGTGCCCCTTGTTACACAAGCCCCCGGCATCCAACCCCTGCAGATAAGACCTGGTGTTCTCTCACAGGTGAGTTTACTACCAAACTAACATTTTTCATTTGTGTCTCAGATCATGCTAACATCATTATCTCTTTCAGCAAACGTGGTCAAACGGATCGCAGCCCATATTGGTTCCTGCATGGCAGCAAATGACAACAGTGGCACCAACAACTACAATTGCCACTGATAGCATGGCTGGACCCCAGAGATTAGGCGACTGGGGGTATGTCTTACAGTGGGTTTTTGGTTCTTTTTTTCCTAATAAATCTCTGTTTTGTATATTCTTACTCTGTGAGACAGGGGCACAGATTTGTTGTTAAGACAGAAGGCAGCCAGTCAGTGCCATTGCCTCAAAGATTCTGTCCAGTGGGTGCAACCAGGTAACATTAGCTTGCCAGTACCTGGGCACAGTTCAAATCTGCTAAAAGTTAAAAGAGAACTATGGGGTAAGTGTTTTTCCTTATAGTTCTCTTAAGGGTCACGGCTAGCATCCTCCCGTGACCCAAAGCTCAGTATATTGCGATAGACCCAGCTGCGTGAGTGACAGCTGACTCTGCCTATCTAGAGGCAGAGCCAGCTGTGCCCGCCCCCTCCCCGTCCGTTCCTCCAGTCAGCCTGGAGGCTCGAACTATGGGGATGAGTGATTTTCACTCACCTCATAGCTCTCCTTTAAGTATCTTTGTGGTGTTAGCATTGCTTCTCTTTATGCTACATTGACACGCGGATTCCTTGTGGCAGGAATCTCGGGTGTCCTATTTAGATGCTGCCACAGTACTCGTTGAAGTTAGTGTTTATGTGTTTCTGGGGCTCTAGTGACACAGTTGTTGCACCCAGGTTCCCATCTGTGCCTCACAGCCACTGCAAAGGCATCTTACTTTTGTCTCTGGCTTCTCCATGTTTTTTATGGAGGATGCAAGCAGAGCAGTGAGATGTCCTTTCTTGCGTGCCTAATAGCTACTAAGAGGAAGGGGCAGAATGTTGAATACTGACGGGCAAGTGTTGAAAATGGGCTTTGCCGTGCACCCCAAAAATCTACCCTTTGTCGTATGAGGCTTTAACATATCTGTTTTCTTACTATTTTTACTTGTATTTGTGTAGGAAAGTAATTCACCATGGAAACCATTACAGCTCAATGATCCTACAGCCTCTTTTAACCAACCAAATGACACTGTCGGCTCCTCAGCCCATCAGTTTAGGCATCGCACACGTGGTGTGGCCTCAGCCTGCTGCTAACAAACGGAACAAGCTTTGTCAGAACAGGTAAGAAGACATATCAATGGGCCGGATAAGTATGCTGGAATAACATGTTTGCATCTGTGATTGCTACTTTTCACCTTACTCATCACATAATCTTTGTCTACAGGAGTAACACAATACAGGATCCTGTTGTCCATAATAAAGCACTTACCTCTCCAAAGATCTCAAACAGCGCAAAGACCACAGAACCTGCAAGTTGTACGTTACCAACAGACAATCAGAACTCAGAGCAGCAAGAGGTTGGATTGTGTAAGGCAAACGAGGGGGCGACGTTGGATGTATCCAGCCAACAAAGGCAAACAATTGTTATAGCTGATTCACCCAGCCCTACAGTGAGTGTCATTACCATCAGCAGTGACACGGATGAGGAGGACTCTTCACAGACACACTCCCTGAGAGAGTAAGTGCTGCTTCTTGTTTTAGATTTCCACATGAGTGATGGTTTGCAGTGTCTTGGGGTTTATTCACCATAACCGAGCCAAGCCTGGGACCCCTCACACTGTAGATGACCAAATAAAGGATTTGTTTTTGTACCCTGCTTAAAAGCTGCTAAACTTCAAGTCGGAGCTGTGCCTTCAGTATCGCCTACTCTTCTTAGTCCTCTGGGTCGAATGAATGTTACTTTGAAGTATTTCCAAATGCAACCAGGTGTAAATACATGCATTTGACTTTATTTCAGCCTCTTATAATACGCTGTATAGCAGCTCTCATGCTAGGACAGGGAGAGACAGCACCAGAAGCCAATTAGTGACCTGCAGTGTGTATGAACTGACAAGGAGTGTGTTGACAGGTGGAGAGAGCAGAAAGATGACCCCATCAATCTGCTGCTCTTTCACTGCCAATCAAAGGCTGGCAACAGCAAGGTGACTTAGATATGTTTAACTGAAGAAGAGAGAATCTGCGAATCAGCCTGGCTGTTCTGTCGGGACTGTAGAGCAAATGTAAATCCTTTGGCATGTAAAACAGCTCTCATATGATATGCATTCAATTGTGTATGTAGCTATTCGCCTGTTTGGCTATAAATTGTTTATCTCTGGACTTTTTGAGGTATTTGCTTCTGTTAGTGGCTCTGGGTACTTATTCAGTAAACCACTGATGGTATCCAGCAGAAATTGCCACCGTTCTAAATTCAGAAGGCCTTCAGTTCACCTTATTTATATATTTTTTCCCATTGCCTGTTTGAAGCAGGTCTTTGAAAGCCTCTAGAAGGACCTGCGTTCTCACCGATCACTTTTCTTATGCCAACTCCCTCCCTCTGCTCTGTGTGTAATGCTTCCTGTAGATTGCAGCTGGGCTAGGTCATGAATAATTCCTTCATGAATGGTCGGGAATCTGCACAGTTAGATTGCCAAAGACTTTGATGGGTAAATTCGAGAATCCCTGGGATGTAGATTGAGAGGCCCAGGGTCAGGTATTCCCGGGACCCCATACTACTGTTAGCCGCAATGTTTTAACCCATTAGTGGCCTGTTGTGTTTAAGTATTTTAGTGTGATGATTAAATGACTTAGGCAGGTTGGCTTTGTCCTGCTTAGGTATATCCATGGTAAATGTTCAGGTTTGACTGGACTGTACCTTTGGCAACATTCACTGACTCAGATGCTTCGTACTATAAGAAAAGCTTTTCAAATATTATTAGAACACTGATTTATATAAACCATTTGAAGGGTGAATACTAGTAGTCTCAGAAATATTCAAGTTAGGGATGCACCGATACCGGTGTTTCTGTATCAAGTACAGATATTTTTTTTTTTTACGGTACTCGCCGATACCGAGTACCGGAAGTCCCATTAAGCAAGCCAGGCGGCGTGTAATGACTCGCCATCTGGCTTCCTGATTAGCTGGGAAGTCGGGCAGCGTGTAAAAACTCGCCCACCGGCTTCCCGATTAGCAGGGAAGCCGTCCCCATGCTTCTCGTCACCAGGTAACGAAAAAGCGTGGAGCCGGCTTTCTTGCCAATCAGGAAGCCGGGCGCCACGTCATTACACAATCAGGAAGCCGGCACCATGCTCCCTTGTCATGAGCACTTGTGAACTTTTAAAATGGGTTTCTTCACAATTCTTATAGATACAGAGATCAATAATGGTTTGTTTTAAAATGCTTTTACTGTTGAGAATATGTGGACGCTTTAGTGTACATGAATTGGGCACAGGCTCACAATATGTCATCGTTACATTTGCTCTTAACATAACATAAAATGTTTGAAAAAACAACTGAAAGTGTATTTCCACTTATGCAGTAAAATTTGAGAAAACCCCTCTATATGTTTGTTATATATTCCCATTTACACAGCTTACCGAAAAATATTTAAAAAACCCCTTATATTTCTTACCTTTTTAGATGTTTTGTTGTAGCAGGCCGATTCCAGGTTTTTCTGAGCACCTTCACAGTGATCTGTCCTTATTGAAAGACTCGGGACTGAAATTTGTGAATTGTGTTTCTCTCATTAACATTTGAATGCAGGAGCCAGGCTTTTAATCCTTTTAACCCTTTGTTAGGGCAGACAGTGTTCAGATCTACTTTACAAAGCATAATGAAATGAGCCAGCACAGGCAGGGTTAACAAACCCCTCACAGCTCCTCCTAACATTACAAGGAAGGAGAAGCAAGTAGAAATTGTAACCCTTAAGAAGCCAACATACCCTAACCCTAGTAAAAGCAATTTTAACTGTAAGAAGCACTTTTTTAGCTTATGGGATGTGAATGGTAACACAGAACAAATATAAAATCTCAATTTGAGTGTGAAAGTGGAAATACACTTTAAGCTGGAGTTATGCCAATGTTACTTTATGCACTAATGTCATGAATTGCTTTCATCACTCAGGTGCAAAGGAAGCCTGGACTGTGAAGCCTGTCAGAGTACTCTGAACATTGATCGAGTTTGTTCCCTGAGCAGTCCGGATAGCACCCTGAGCACCAGCTCCTCTGGCCAGTCCAGCCCATCCCCCCGCAAAAGACCCAACAGGTGACTTTACCAAACCATTGACTTTATTGTGTAGTACATGTGCAGCCTACATGGTCATATCTCTGTTCATAGGATTCCCTTCATAGATGGATATTATCAGCCAAACAAGAAAGGAGATAGAAGTTCAAATGTTTATTTTATTGTAGTGGCTTTCATAGATCTTCTTATTTCTTTTAGTAAAAATCTGAGTTTAAAGTATTTAAAAGCCAAATGTTGGTTTTCATGTAATATAGTAGGTCAGGTTTTTATTGCTGTTTGTGTACTTACTGGGCAGATTCACACTCTCTATTTGTTGTGGTTAAATAAGAAGTGTGTATGACAAAAACCTCCAAATCCGTGGAAATAAATGAAGAATTTGTGTTCTTTTAAGCAATAATTTCCCGTTAGGGATTAGTAGTATGATCTCAGTGCATCAGTGTCTATCATTATACCAGGGTGGCTAATATATATAATATGGGTTGTCCTTCAACAGCATGTCGGATGATGAACCTGAAAGTGGTTGTGATACAGTTGATGGATCACCGAGCTCGGATTCCTCTGGCCATGATAGTCCATTTGTAAAGAGCAGCTTTGTCACAGACACCAATGAGAACTCAGAAAACCGGGTATCGGAAAAAGTCGAGAGCAAACCTGCAGTGTGTACATTAGTGGTTCCACCTATCAGGATTGAAAAATGCAGGGACAATTCCCACAGGGCCACAAACAACAAAGGTGAGTGGCTTTTATTGATTTTTAACCTTCCTTTTCTTTCTCGTGCGCTTTTTCGCTCTCTCTCGCGCTTTTTCGCTCTCTCTCGCGCTTTTTCGCTCTCTCTCGCGCTTTTTCGCTCTCTCTCGCGCTTTTTCGCTCTCTCTCGCTCACTTTCTCTGGTGCTCTCTCTTTCTATCTCTCGCCTTCTCTCTCTCTCGGCTTCTCTCTCTCGGCTTCTCTCTCTCGCTTTCTCTCTCTCTCTCTCTTTCTCTCTCTCTCTCTCTCTTTCTCTCTCTCTCTCTCTCTCTCTCTCTCGCTTTCTCTCTCTCTCTCTCTCTCTCGATTTCTCTCTCTCGCTTTCTCTCTCTCTCTCGGCTTCTCTCTCTCGCTTTCTCTCTCTCTCGACTTCTCTTTCTCGCTTTCTCTCTCTCTCTCGCTTTCTCTCTCTCTCTCGCTCTCGCTTTCTCTCTCGCTTTCTCGCTCTCTCTCCCTTCCTTCTTTCCCCTGTTCAGGCATTAAGATGATGGAGGCTATTCTGAAATTTGGCCATTAACAATTGGGCTGCCTTCTTTTGTTGTGTGATATTTAATAGCAGGAGGCTAACATGAAGTGTATGTGTTTCAGATGCAGCTTGTCGCCCCCTAATAAAAGGCAGGTCAGCCCCTGGGAGAAAAAACCACCTCACAGCCCTTGGCAACCGCCAGCAGAAACTTACATCAGCATTCCAGCAGCATCAACAGCCTCTGAGTTTCAGCCAGGTACGTTTGGTTGTTTCACATCAAATGGAGTCCCAGATCTTGTCTGTTTATCACAGAAGAATATTTGTGAACCATGATGCTGCATATATTGTGTACACATTAGTTGTAAACCGTGTCAAAGTTGAAGGTTTTTTTCTTCTCCCTCGCTTAGTTGATGGGATATGAAATAACCTCATTCCTAACATGGGCTCATTTATTAATTTTCCCTCCATTATAAATGACCAGTTGTCCTAGTTTCCATAAAATTAGATTTGTATCTTCTTTGTCTATCCCCCAGACATGTAGCCAACTATATCTTATATAGCTTTGCCAGGGAAACACCTTTAGCCCTCTGATAAAACACAAAAGGAGGATGTTCTGATACCTCGAGGTGCTTTCTCTACAGTGGCCCTATAGAAATTTTCCTCATTTCAAATTTTAGTTTTTTATATTAAAATAACCACAGCAATCCATCACACCAGTATAATATGACCGTCGGTTTTAGAAGGCGGTTAGTACTTTTGTTACATTTAGGAACACCATGTGACTTTGCAGATATGACCTTCTACTTCTAGAGGTCTTTTGTTTCCTTATCTTTTAGAGTTGTCTTCACAAGCCCAGATTAGTGTACACTGTTTTTAGTCTGTCTGCAGTCAAACACTGCAGAGACACTTGTCTGCAGACCAGGATTGCGAGTAACAGGAAAGCCATCTGTCCACATACCTGTTTTATTCAGTATAAATAAACTATTTACTGCACTGAGCTCATGTAATCAGTGGGGAAGCTGATCACAAACTGCTGGAAGACATCAGCTCCTGCAAAAATCTAGCCCTGGCTATAGTCCATCAATGTGACTTCAGAATGCCATTTGTGGAAAGCAGAATTCCTATTAAGAGGGGTCACTGATGCCTTTTAAGGTCTAGGTCTGTACTTTGTTATATGTAGTTATTTCTTCTTATTAACCCCTTCGTGACTGACGACGTACAGTGTACGTCGCCAGCATCGGGAAGGCCTCAGTCATGAAGGGGTTAATACAGTATAGACTAGGGATGCACCGACACCGATACTAGTATTGGTATCAGCGCCTAGCCCGGGCAGTGCGTCATTACACATTGTCCGGCTTCCTGTTTGGCCTGTTCCATGCTCTCTCGTCACTTGTGGCGAGAAATCTAATGACGCGCTGCCCAGCTTCCTGATTGGTCGGAACCTGGCCAATCAGGAAGCAAGGCGTCGTGTAATGACGCGGAGCCCGGCTTTCTGATTGGTCGGGAAGCTGACTTCATGCTTCCTCGTCACCTCATGACAAGGGACCATGGAGCCGGCTTCCAGGCCAATCAGGAAGCCGGGTGCCGCGTCATTACACAGCGCCCGGCTTCCTGATTGGCCAGAAAGCTGGCTCCATGCTTTCTCTTCACCTAGTGACGAGAAGCATGGGGACGGCTTCCCTGTTAATCGGGAAGCCGGGTGGCGTGTCTTCACACACTTCCCGGCTAATCAGGAAGCCAGGTGGTGAGTCACCCAGCTTCCTGAATGTGACTTTCGGTATTGGCAAGTACCGAAAAAAATTATCGGTACTCAATACTGAAATACAGATATCGGTGCATCCCTAGTATAGACCATTCAACGTCTTTACTTGTGTATGTTCATCAGCCCAGGTTGACTATATAATGCATTTTACACAATTCTTCTTTTGGCAGGTACAACATTTTGGATCTGGTCATCAAGAATGGAATGGAAACTATGGGCACAGGAGACAGCAGGCATTCATCACACCCACCAGTCATCACTTCACCCTCCCACATGGAAGTCCAAATCACAGTGCAGTGCATGCTCACCTAGGTGGCCAGCACACCATCCTATCCTACCCACCTTCTGGTCCACTGAGCACTGGAGCACCTGTGGCCCACCTCCTGGCCTCCCCGTGTACCACAAGACCAATCTTACAACACCCTGCCTACAACTTCTCCCACCACGGCGGCATCATCCATCAGGTAGCCGTGGGAATCAACCCCCGTCTTCTACCTTCACCGACCATGCACCAGACTCAGTACAAACCGATTTTCCCATCCCACTCGTACATTGCCGCATCGCCCGCCTACGCGGGATTTCCCTTGAGCCCCACGAAACTCAACCAGTATCCGTACATGTGAGAACTCGACAAACCTACATGTAGAGGAGAAGCTCAAAGATTCAAACCTTTTGTTTGAAGCAGAACACAAGAACATGGCTTTTGATTAAAAAAAAGAGATGACAAAAAAAAAATTCCGCCATGGCACAAGAAGAAAAAGAAAAAATATTTTTTGAATCACGTAGACTTGGGTGCAATTTAAAACAATCTTGAGCTTTAAAAAAAAAGAAATTGAAAAAAAAAATCACTTTTAATGTGTTTTGCACATTTGGTATACCTTGTCTCTAGTCCTGTTCTCTTCTATTGTAACTCTAGACAGGTGACTTACAGGAGAGAGTTCACTCTCTCCTGATATATTTTTTATACAATTGCCTTCTAACTAGTGCAAGACACGTCTTTTTGGGAAGCCATTCAACGTACAGGTTTAGCGCAACAAATGCACATATCGTCAGCAGTACGGTGTACTCGTGTCAATCGTTTGTTTCTGTATGTCTTGGTGTTTCAGTGTTGGGTCACTTGGCTACTGAGTTGATGTTCACATTGCATGTGTCTTTTGCATGGGCAGAAGAAAAGTAAAAAAGAAAAAAACCCCTAAAAAACAAAAACGTTGCCTAGACCGTGCTCTTAAATGTCGTCGTCCTAATAATCAGCTGCATTGTATACTGTTCCCACACATAGTGCCTTAAATATTTGAGGTTGTTAATGTTATTAATATGTTCATGTCAAGTTCAGCACTTAATCTTGGAATTTGCTGGTTATATAAATATCTATTTTATTTTTTCGAGTAACTCGAGTCTTGGCTCAGTTAGGGGGTTCATTCGTTTTGTTTGGTTGTGTGGTATGCTCATAAGGTGTAGGCGTTTTCCGTACCTACAGAACAGCATGTTTATTTTTTTTTGTTTTTAATTTTATTTTGCGTATATGGGTTTTAGTGTCTGTTTTTAAGTTAAAATTTTTTTTTTTCCGAATGACACAGATATTTAGCCTCACGTAGCCTGAAAACGCTTTTGAGATTTTTATTTTTTTGTCTCGATTTTAAGAATAACGCTAGCTGCACGTTTTGTTGGTAATCACTTAATCAGGACAGGAACTGCAATATTGTCTAAGTGGATCCTTCATTATTTTTTTTTTTTTT
>NW_017306298.1:2581590-2582019 GCF_000935625.1 Nanorana parkeri
TATTTTTTAGTGGGTCCTTTATTTTTTTTTTTTTTTTTTTGGTGTCACGGCATTTGTCCAAATGGCTGGGTTTTTCTAATAGTATCCTGCGCGGCGTGGTTTCGGTTTTCGATAGCCGGTGTTCTATACTCCTTCCGGTTTTCGGCAGACGCTGCACCATTCTTGCTGTGCAATATTTTGCAGGCCTCTCGCCGAAGAGGACAACACCGTGACACGCGACCGCAGTTGGGCAAAACCGTTCAGTATTTAATGAATTGTATCAAGGACTATTTACTATAGAAGTTTGATAAGATTGTGAGGTTTTTACTTCGTGTGCAATTTTTAGCTTTCATTTTATGCATGTGTCAGTTTTTAAGGCCTCCTTTTACACAATATATTTTATTTAGTTTTTATTTTTTTTTGTTTTTAATTATTTTTGACTGGTGACTG
>NW_017306298.1:2582193-2617115 GCF_000935625.1 Nanorana parkeri
CGTTTTCTTTAAATGGAATATATATAAAAAAAATATCTATATAAACAAAAGGTAGCTACGTTTTTTGCATAGACCTGAATTATACTGTAGTCTAGTGGTGGGCTTTAAGAAAAAAAAAAAGGTATTAAGACTAATGTTTTTAGCTTTGGGCAAGTAATAAAACTTATCATTTATCTTGAATGTATAATAGATGAGCTGCTATATGTAACAGACGCCACTTTTTCGATAGCTGTGAACTTTAGCTTCATATCCCGTTAATACTTAGCCGCCTTACTCCTGTTTTAAGTCTAATGATATATATAAAGTAATAGTGGGAGTTTTTTTTTTGTCTGATTTTATTATTTTTTAATTTTAATTTGCATTTAATGTTTTGGTGTGTCTTCTTTGTAACTACTGTATTGTAAATTATGGATCCTAATTGCATATGTTATTTTTTGGGGTGTGTGTATTGCATCAGTATTCTATATATTCATAAATTTGAGCTCATTACTGCATATAAGTGGGTGTATTAATGTAAGTTATTTTTTAATGTTTTCATATTGCTGTTGTGTATACCTTTTAAGAGAAAAAAATTTATCTTGCAGGCTTGATTTCATTTTTTTTTTTATAATAGTTTTCTTTGAATCTGATTATAGAGAAGATTAGCCAGTGACTGGAATAATGAAAATATAATAGACTGAAGATAGATTGGGGGATTTTTAGCCTTTGTTTAACTTGTTAACACCACTATACACTGCAATTGCCCAACTGTCCATAAGCTATAAGAACTCTCAATTCTGTTATTCCTGTTGGTGGGGGCTGGGGTTGTCTCCCCCCCCATCTCCATTCTAGTACTGGGTGGTGTTATCACAAGCAGTGTTTTATTTAATGAATGTTAAAACAAGAATGTGCCTAAAACAAGACTTTTTAAATATATCGAAAAATTCATAATTCTACAGTGTTAAAACATTTTTTTTTTACAAGATGGGAGTAAAAAAGAGAGCCTGTTTATTATCACTAAAGGTCATTTTTTTTCCTCCCCACCACAAGATTTCTTCTAAATACCGCTATGCATTATGTCCATTGATGTAAAACTTTTTTTATTTTTTTTTTACTGGTATAATTAAGAGGCATTCTTCAAATCCGCATCCTCCGACCTGAGGTTCTCCTGCTGTTGTTGAACTGCAGATGACAACATACTATGACCTGGTATATGTGTACAACTGACCATAGCAGGGGACTCTTAAAGTGACACTAAACTCAGGAGTTAAATCTTAAAAATTCATTCAAGTACCTTAACTATTAACAAACATGTATCTTATTTGTGTATCACTCCGCTGTACATCCTCAAATCCTTAAAGGGTTATTGAACCCTCGCGTGTTTTTGCATATATCTACTGCTAGAAAGTAGTAGATATATGCAAACACTTAAAAGAAAACCCTTTGAAACAGGTTTAAACTTATCTGTGTCTTCGCCGCGCGCTCCCATCCAAACATTTGAGGAGTCTCGGGCGGCCGCAAAGGATCTTGGGGCGCAGTTCAGATGTTTGGCCGGGAGACGAGGAGAGACACAAGGTAAGTCTATGGAGCAGCATGCACCCGCACAGATTCCATGGGACACGAGAGAAGAGGACAGAGGACTCAGTGCTGGATCGGAGACCCGTACCAGCGCTGGAGGACAGCTGAAAACGACAATAAGGAAGAAGATGATCGGATTAAGAGGTATCATTTAAGGTAATTTCTTACACTAACATTGGGTGGAGGGGAAACTTATATCCTTTAATGTCACTTTAAATCATTTCTGAATGGGTGCTGACACTGTCCTTCCTTCTGGAGGGGGGCTACTTTTGTTCCCCATGGTCCCTGTGTGTTTTGTAAAGTAGTCACCGCTCCTTGCTCGCTCTGTTGATGGACCTTGTGTTTTAGTTTACTAATTTGTATCGGGAATGTAGTCCATAATGGGAGCGAGCTTTGAGCGGTGACTACTTTTCAACACACACAGGGACCATGGGGAACAAAAGTAGCCCCCCTCCAGAAGGAAGGACAGTGTCGGCACCAATTTCTGACTGGAGGATGTAAACACTGTGGGAGATTAGTGCTGTTGTAGATTACAATCTCATGTTTAGTTTACTAATTTGTATTGAAATTGTAGTCCATCTCAGGAGTGAGCTTGGAGCGGTGGCTACTTTCCAATACACCAATTCAGAGATGATTTGAGGATCTACAGTCGAGTGATACACAAATAAGATACATTTTTGTTAATAGTTTAGATAGTTGAATGCATTTTTAAGATTTAACTCCTGAGTTTAGTGTCCGTTTAAGTTTCAAAACAGCCAAGGAGCCAAGGGTTTGGAAAGCTGATAGTCAAGCCGATATGGCTTGCAGATGTTGCAAATATTTCCTTTTTATCACCATTATGGATTTGCAGAGTGCAGACTTGTACAGCAGTGTATTTGCTTGACAACTTCAGGAATGTTCTTTTTAATTCAGTGGTATTTTGATACTAGTGTTACATTATGAGGAACGGCAGCGTCCATAGTCATCTTTGCTTCATTTCTGCTGTTAGGATTTTTGTTTAGGGAAAAAAACAGTCGGGAATTTGTTCTTCCCAGAATTAGCTCTATCGAAGGTTAGGAATCAGACCCACAAATTAGTTTTCTAAAGTTGATGTGGGTAAGTCCGCTGCTTAATGACATCCTATAGCAACGGATAGTTTTTGTCTGAGGAATGATTTTGCAGACAGGCTTCTATTTGCACCTATAACTCAAGAGCCAGGATTTTCCATGCAACTGTGCATCTAATTACAGAGATCAGGAAAATAGGCTATAGCATATGTGAGGAAAAAAACATGAATTATTTGTACAACAGGCCATTTTAATTCCCATGGACGTAGGGTTAATATAGATATAGTACAGGTAATAGAGCAGTTGCCATTTGGCCCATTTGTTTCCCAGTACCCATCTTTTTTTGCATCAGTCTAGGGTCAGTGGGTGTACCATTTTTTGGAGAATTAATTCTCTAGTGCTAACATCTCCTGCACTTCTTAACAGAACATGGGAAATAATGAAGCATAGATTCCCCTGTACCCAAGCGTTGGTCCTGCCTAAAACGTTCCTGAAAATAGTGTTTTTAGGGTTCATTCAACCCTAAAAAAGAACTGCTGATTCTTTTGTAAGCTAAGAAGAGTTTAATATCTCCAATAAATGTCCCATTTGAAGATCTTTGGTATCATCATACCATGGTATAAAATGACAGCTGTCGAGGCAAATCTGTTTTGTAATGTATACATTGTGAATATGCCTAACAATATTTGCAACATCTCGAACTTTATAAACGCAAAAAAAGTAGCAGCAAGTTTTCCTGTGAACATTTCTGAAAAATCATCCATCGTTATCCCATGTGCAAGTAACATTATTACAGTGGAGCCTTTTACTGCTGTGGTGGCGCAGCTTAGGTTTGAAAGGATGCTATGTTGGTGGACTTCCCCACGGTCAGGTACCAGTTCAGTAATATCAAGTGTAGGTTTAGCACGGGCTTATGCAGATAAATGAGCATTGATCATGTAGGTTTGACCATGGGGGCCCCTGGAGGGTCTTCTGGTGCTTGTCTGTTGAGCGCTGTAGCTGCTTGTTGAGTGAGGATGTCGGAGGCTTTTTGATTATGGTTGTGAATAAGCAGACAATATGGTGGCTTTCATGGGCCTACAGCCATAATCAATATACAGCAAAATAATCCAGTAGAAGTCAACATTACCTATTATGTTGGGTCACATCTGTTGTCTTTACCTGGGGTGGGAAGGTTGCTTGTTTATCTGTGATTTGTTCATTGTAATACACAGAACAGTCTTTACAGACCATATTGATCATTGATCTTTAGAATGGCTACAGTTAGCCATTTGGAGACCTCATGCTGAACACATCTACTGTATGGCACATGGAAGCCACATCCTGAAAAGCAGTCTATACATAGCTTAAGAAGGTCAACTCTGCTTTGACAGTGCAGGTACCTTACCCAGTTTTGTTACACTTGAGAACTGTTTGATGTAACAATTGTCGGTCTTTATTTTGTTTGTGGGAGTTTTCAGAGATTGTGGATGGTTAGTGACTGTCTAGAGAGGACAATGCATGACTGTGTTGTGGCAAGGAAAGTCCAATACACATTGTTCCCCCTTTCCCGAGTGTGTAGGTGGGATAGATTAAGTCGGACACTCTCCAATTGCATGAGTTCTTATGGTAAGCACAGTGTGTGGCTACAAACTGACATTGCATTCACCATAGACCGTGAATCTCAGCCATCTAAGTTTGCTGTTCCTTCAGTTCAATGTTCTATAGCTCCTTATTCTTCAAGGCTCCTGTGCAGGTGCCAAAGAGGGACAATCTTGGAAAACAAAGTCATAAATTCTCCATTAATTGTAGCCTTGTGCTGCAGTCATTGCATTGAGTATGAGGTATCCTGTCTGTACTCCTGTTTATAAGTAAAGCCTTGGCCGAATCTTTTGAAATGTATGTATGTACTATCTGTATAATTTGTTTAGCTTAACATTGTGTACAGCACTTTACACGCTTGCAAACTGCAGCCAGATAAAGAAAAAAAAAAAGAAAACCAAAAGAAATTAAATGGACTGTCCCGAATAAACTGAGCCAGAATACAGCACCAAATACACAGAGAAGGAAACGCTCTCTGTTCTTCTTGATTGTCTCCTCCTTGAGCTGTAGGACAGGAAAGCCACACGCTGTCAGCTGTTCAGATCTTTGTTCAGCCTGCCCATTCACCTTCTTCAACACAGTAGCATTTTCCTTGTGCTGCTTAAGGGTTAAGAGCCAGCAGTGGCAATCAGCTGGACGTTCTCACCACCTTCACAGCACTAAAAGACAAGCAGAGCAAGAAGTGAACTGTGGAATGAAACCAGGCATGTTAGATAACCAAAAATCTGAGATCATTATTTTTACGTTCCTCTTTTCCTTTTGGCAATCATGTCTCTTCTTCAAAGGGCTTTTGTGTTGTATTTTTGAAGAAATTAACCAATGTAAGAGCTCATGTGTGCATATTTCCTCATTCTGTGATCTTAAGAGATCTCAGTAGGAAAGACCCTTCTGTATTCAGATGGATGGATTCTCAGGAAGGATTCGGCACTGCAGATACCCATAGAAGGGTATGGTTATCGATGGTGCAGCAATAGCAAAGTCCATCTCAGTGTGACTGTCCAGAGTTTGGCTTTTCAGGATCATGAGTCGAAGGTAGTAACTGGCTGAATAGTTTAAGCCAATAGTAGAGAAACTCTTAACAGGGTTTTTTTTTTATTTTAATAGGTTCAAATGCCGCCATATGTTAACACAGATAAGTTAGTTCCCCTAGTTCTTCTTTTGGAAGCAGCAGAAGGGCTGATGTTTTTAAGATTGTCTTATTTGATTTTAGTCTATCAGGGTTTCATTGTCCAAGTTAGTCTAGCCATACAGGTAAAGATGGGGTCTCAGTCCACCCTAAACAGTGTAGATGGAGGAATCTCTTATGTTGACTTTTTTGTATTTAAGCAGCCCTGGCTGCCCCAGTACCCTACCGGTGACTGCATATGATAGGAGCTGTGTATGGCTAGCTTAGCTCATAGTAGCACCATTCGATTGGATAAGTTACAATAATACCCTTTACCTGAATTATACCTGCAAAAGGAAACCCATTTGAGCAAAGCCGCATTATCCACCACACAACCTGGCTGAGTCTAGGGAACCAGCGGATATAAAGGGGGTCCAGCTACTACCTTCATATTCCTGCAGTAAGCCAGGGGGATAGTGCAATTGTTCAAAGCTCTGCACCAGTCACGTCACTTGCGGGCAGTTGTGTGGTGGGGCAGGCCAGGTATGGCAAATTCTCTGTACCTGTTGCACTCTTTATCAATTGAAGAGAGAGGGCCGGGGGGATTTTCAAAGCTACTGCTTTGCCTAGGGCCCCATTCTGCCTTAATCCATCTATCGTTTTCAGGGGCAGGGGGCTAGAGAAGAGGGGATATTTCCATGTTAGCCTTGACCAGTTGTCCACGTTTCTTTGAATGCACTTGAAATTACTGATCCTCCTGGGTAGATGGCAGTAAGGAGTCTTTCTTGCTGATTCAGGCCCTAAATAAAGGGCAAGCATCATTCACTTCTGATGACTGCCTACTCTTCCTGTGTGTGTTGGAAAAATGTCTTCATTCGAGTGAATGGGGAAGTTTTCAAACACTCCGTATAATTTATCTGATCATTTAATTTCTCAACTCTTACCTCGTATCAATATACCCTTCGGGAAGGAATGGAATGCTAACCAACACTAATGATTCTCACGACCCTTTCTATCCTTGCCAGAGCCTGCTGCCATCTGTTATGGTAAAGCTCTGTCCAGCTGACTTTGCTTGAGTATGGTCTGTTAAGTGTCCCCGTCTCTCTGGTTCGGTGCTGCAACCGTTTTCTGTGATGACCTGTCACTTTTTAAACTTAGCTCAGTAATATCATGTGGCATTGCTGTGTTGAGGGACCTCAAAAGCAAAATAACGGCCTTAGATTTTCTATTAGCAGCAGGTACTCAATCATGTTCCAAAGTTGGTCTTAAGGCAAAGGTAATTGGTACTTTACATGGGGGGTCATTAGAGTATCAATGCTGTAATGAAGTTATTGCAACACTGTGGTAGTATTAAAGTTATTCTATATGAAAAATAAGGTAAAGTAACTTTTATTGTTAATGAGGTGGAAAAGGAGCAAACTAAAGTCGTCCACTGGATTTGAAATCGATAATCATGCGTTGTCTTAATATAACTGCTGCTCATATTGCCATGAAGAGGTTCAATTGTTAACAACCTTTTTAAGTCATTTACAGCAGCTGTTGTGAGCAATCGCTTTTGATTGGCTGCTGCTGCTGTGGTGCCGACCACCAATCACTGAGCTACTTCACCTAAGGACAAAGAACTTGTAATTCTGATTTTAACTAATTTTTTTTCCTACCCTTCTTTTGAAATAAAACACTGCGTAGCCGCAGAGGTGCTTCTACACAACCAATTTCCTATTTATTTTTTACAGATTCATTGTATTTAGATATTAACTCATTCAGGGTGTTATTAAGTATGCTACTGCACTAACTGATTTGGTTTGGGTTTTAGTTTTTAACTCCATATTTACTTGCTCTTGTGATTTTATATTTGTTTTGGCTTGCGTCAAGTTAATTCATACTGCAAGTGGTAGGACTGTTTTAGAAATCCAGCTTTCATTTCCTTTGATTTGACAAAGTTTGAATTGTTACCGTTTAACAAAAAAAAAAATGTAGTTTTTGTGGCTTTAATTTTTTATCATTATTTGTTTTCATTTTTTTTGTTTTTGTTGGGCTTTTTTTTATTTTATTTTATTTTATGCTACACTAGTTTGCCATGTAGCAATTGCACTGTGCAATATTCTAATATGAGGACTGGGAAACATTTTTATGGATGTATGTCTCGTTACAGTTTGCGATAGTATTTCTCTCTAGTTCTCAGTGATTTTCAATGTGACCAAGGCTTCTGTACTTTGTCACAAAAAGCGGGTTTTCCAGGTTACTATTTTGGTGAGTGTCAAAATATGAATTTATGGTGTATTATTGTCTAAATTCACTTTGAATTAAAATATATATTGCAGCAATTTTATTGTCTATCCTTTGTTTTTGTTTTTTAATCTGCGTTATATTATCTTCCTGCGTTGAACTAATAAAATCATTGAAAGGGGAATTAAAGTCAGCAATAAAGGTGACGCTCCTATGTGAATGTAACCTCTAGAAAAGGACCTTATTTGTTCCATTTATTGTTGGAAGCATTTCGTTTTATCTGTTCGGTAAGTATAGAAAAATTGTTGCTGATCCCACCAGAAATGCAGTGAGCTCCTAAAATTGGGTTTACACATATATCATTTTCTTCATCCAACCTGTAGGCTGCGTGAAGAAAATTTAACAGATTCCTCCATCTACTCTGAACCGCATGAATGGACGAATTCCCCGCTGTTTGCATTACGATCGGGTTACATTCCGGAAAATCCATCGTAAACAGAGGAGTGTGCTATCTGCGGTGGTCGGCAGCAGATGGTGCACAATGGAAGTCAATAGCAAGATTGCTATTGGCTATTTCAAATTATAATAGCCAATAGCAGGCTAGCTATTGAATCTCCCTTCCACTAAGAGGACTGGTGGACCTGAAAGAGTTCTCTTTCGGGTCCACTCCTCTGCTCAGTGGGCGGGTGCAATAGCCAGCCTGCTATTGGCTATTACAATTTGAAATAGCCAATAGCAGGCTTGCTATTGTATCTGGCTGTTTACGTTCAACTGCCAGCTGCAGAAGCGAGCCGGCAGGTGAAAGGGGGAAGCGGAGCGCCTCGGGGCTGGTTGATGGAGAGCTACTATTAACTCTCCAGCAACCAGACACTAGAGTTATCCGGCACCTACCGATCCGTGGGTGCTGAATAACTCGGAGTTTACTATACAGTAAACTCCATCGTAAATGTGAAAAATTGATTGATCGCAACCCGAGGAGCACCTGTATATAATACAATATACCCGAGCAGGTATTGCAGCGAAGCTCTGTTCGGCCGAAGATTTTCCAACCTGCTTCTTCGATCTGCTGATGGAGGGTTGCCGGGCGGAAGACTGCTGATAACGGCACCACTGTGCGAATTTTAGCTGGTTCATCAGGCACGGGACAAAATTTGTAATGTGTAATAAGGATATCAGTATGGCCCGGTTCTCTTTTGTTGACTACAGATCACTCCCCTATATATACAGTACATTGATTAAGTCGCCCTAGGACAGGAAGTGTGTTACTGGCAGGATCATCAGGGGAAGAGAAACTTAAGAAAACGAATGCAGCCATCACATCTAAGGAATGATAAGCTTCAATATGTTATATTTTTCTTCTAGGGTTTAGATACACTTTGACTGTAAAATCTGATTTATTTTCTATGTAGTCAGTCCTTCGTTCTTATCCTAAAGTGCATTTATAGTCCAAACATTACTTTTTTACTTTTAGGTTACGTTTAGAGTAGGGAAATGTTTTTTTGCTCTCTGTGTACTGTGTCCCCCAGAGATACGACAAGAGGTGAGAGGAAATCTCTACCATGTAATTCCTCTCTTAAGGTGCCCATACGCTGGCCGAGTTTTGGCCGGTTTTTAATATACCAGCCGAAATACGCACAGTGTGTGGGGCTGTTGGCTCCCTTTCAGCCGCCATTCCTCGATCAGCTGATCAAAGGAGGTGGCTGGATACGATCAGAACCGGCAGCCAATGAGCTGCCCGCTCTGAACGAGTATTCTGAATACAATGTAAACAGCGGAGATTCCTTGATCGACACACTGTTTGTGTTGATGGAGGAATCGGATCCATTTTTTGAGGGTTGAACAAAAAAAAATTGATAGGAGTATGGCCAGCCTTAGACAGTTGTCACTTGCTCAGGTATCCTCATTGGAAGATTTCCCCTTACCTGGTTACAACTCTACATTTTTGCATTCCCCCTCACAAAGTCTGAATCCACTTATTACATTCCAGGGGCATCAAAACAAAAGGTGTGCAAAGTGCGCAGTTCATTTTCTTAAGTAGTAAACCCTGCCAGCATGCTTCAGAGACGCTCTCTGTGTGGAAGGAGTGGTCTCTCTGCACAGGTCTGGCTCAACTCCTGTTTTGTCAGAGCTAGAGCTCTCTCTAACCAGCAGGGAGCTTGAGCTTTTCATGAGACCCATTGCAATTAGAATTGTGCATTGACCCCGTGCACACTGTTATACGTCCTTACACATTTCTAGGAAATGTTTGCATAAAATAATAGATTCTTGGTTGGCATATATTGCAATACATGGTCAAGCTGGCCGACCGCATCAAAGTGATCTCTCTCTGGCCAGTCCCTTCTCTACCATGCAAAATGCCAAATACTTTCTTATTCTTTAATGGACATATAGGAGAGCTATGGACTCAGGTCTATGTATATGCAATATATGGGAACATATGTTTTTTGTGCAATAGGGTGCTAGAAATTTGCAAGGGTGTATAGCACTGTGCAGAGGGTTAATTCCAAATTGTCAGTGTTAACGTGGTCACTCCCCTTTAGCACCTCATGTGTTATATATGTGTATATATATATATGTATATGTATGCATATTTATAATATATATTCTATATATACATTCAAACACGCACTATATTGCCAAAAGTATTGGGACACCCCTCCAAATCATTGGATTCAGGCGTTTTGTGAAATTTCCTTGCTACTAAATATTCTGCGGTCAACTGTTACTGGTATTAGAACAAAGTGGAAGCAACTGGAAACAGCAACTCAGCAACGAAGTGGTAGGCCACGTAAAATGACAGAGCGGGGTCAGCGCATGCTGAAGCGCACAGTGCGCAGAAGTCATCAAATGTCTGCAGAGTCAAGAGCTACCGACCTCCAAACTTCATGTGGCCTTCAGACTGGCACAACAACAGTGCGTAGAGAGCTTCATGGAATGGGTTTCCATGGCCGAGCAGCTGCATCCAAGCCTTAAATCACCAAGTGCAATGCAAAGCGTCGGATGCCGTGGTGTAAAGCACGCCGCCACTGGACTCTGGAGCAGTGGAGACGTGTTCTCTGGAGTGACGAATCACGCTTCTCTGTCTGGCAATCCGATGGACGTGTCTGGGTTCGGCGGTTGCCAGGAGAACAGCACTTGCCTGACTGCATTGTGCCAAGTGTAAAACTTGGTGGAGGGGGGATTATGGTGTGGGGTTGTTCTTCAGGGGGTTGGACTTGGCCCCTTAGCTCCAGTGAAGGGAACTCTTAAGGCATCAGCATACCAAGACATTTTGGACAATGCTTCCAACTTTGTGGGAACAGTTTGGGGATGGCCCTTTCCTTTTCCAACATGACTGCGCACCAGTGCACAAAGCAAGCTCCATAAAGACATGGATTAGCGAGTTTGGGGTGGAGGAACTTGACTGGCCTGCACAGAGTCCTGACCTCAACCCGATAGAACACCTTTGGGATGAATTAGAGCGGAAACTGCGAGCCCGGCCTTCTCCTCCAACATCAGTACCTGACCTCACAAATGCGCTTCTGGCAGAATGGTCAAACATTCCTATAGACACACTCCTAAACCTTGTGGACGACTTACAGAAGAGTTGAAGCTGTTATACCTGCAAAGGGCGGGCCAACTCAATATTGAACCCTACGGACTAAGACTGGGATGCCATTAAAGTTCATGTGCGTGTAAAGGCGCCCCAATACTTTTGGTAATTGTGTGTGTGTGTAAACTGTTTGGATTTGAACTCAGACATCTCCATTTCATGAGTTATAACTCATTACTTAGTAATTACTTAGGGAGAATGTCAGACCTCTGCAGAAAGTCCGCTGCTTCCACACAGAAAGCAAGGGTCCCACTCTGCAGCATGCTTTTCTACTCACGCTGTGGCTTTTTTTCTAAAACCTTTTTTTTTAGCCTTCTGGTTAAAGTGAGTGCTCATAGTCATCAAAGTAATAATATCTACACATAAATACAAAATATAAACCAAACAAAGAAGTTAAATATTTAAAAAATACATCAATGTATCAAATGCATCCCATAAATCCAATAAATGTAAAGAAAATGAAAACCTTTTTGAATATGTATGTTTGTAACTATAGTACATATATTTAACAATGAAAGTTAAAGGAATAACGATATGTAATCATTAGCGCTAATGTGAGACTAAATTACTTGCTTCTTTTCACCTTGGTGGAGGAATGAGAGCCAGAACCGTGATCAGTTTCAGGGTTACTTCAATATTCAAGCTGACCTTAAATGTTGCTTTGTACTCGGCATGCACAGGTGCCACTCACTGTGCTACGTGCCTTGATATCTTAATACTGGAACCATGCATGGTTTAGTTATAAATAAACAGGACAGGCAGCATGACAACATATTGAACTGTAGTGATGTCTGATCTCATCTTGGAAGCACGAAAGAAGGACAAAGGAGGAGTGGAAGAGGACTCCAGTGGCAACCTGTGAAGCTCATATCCAGAGGTTGTCTTTGGGAAATGGACGTATGAGTGCTGCCAGCATTGCTGCAGAGGTTGAAGGGGTGGGGGTGGGGGGGTCAGCCTGTCAGTGCTCAGACCATACGCCGCACACTGCATCAAATTGGTCTGCATGGCTGTCGTTCCAGATGGAAGCCTCTCCTAAAGATGATGTACAAGAAAGCCCGCAAACAGTTTGGTGAAGACAAGCAGACTAAGGACATGGATTCCTGGAACCATGTCCTGTGGTCTGATGTGACCAAAATAAACTTATTTGGTTCAGATGGTGTCAAGCTTGTGTGGTGGCAACCAGGTGAGGAGTACAAAGACAAGTGTGTCTTGCCTAAAGTCAAGCATGGTGGTGGGAGTGTCATGGTCTGGGGGCTGCATGAGTGCTGCCGGCACTGGGGAGCTACAGTTCATTGAGCTTCATTGAGGGGGGTTCATTGAGCTCTGGTGAACTCCATGCCCAAGAGGGTTAAGGCAGTGCTGGAAAACAATGGTGACCACACAAAATATTGACACTTTGGGCCCAATTTGGACATTTTCACTTAGGGGTGTACTCACTTTTGTTGCCAGCGGTTTAGACATTAATGGCTGTGTGTTGAGTTATTTTGAAGGGACAGCAAATGTACACTGATATTTCAAGCTGTACACTCACTACATTACATTGTAGAAAGGTGTCATTTCTTCTGTGTCGTCACATGAAATGATATCATAAAACAGTGACAAAAATGTGAGGGGTGTACTCACTTCTGTGAGATCCTGTATATAAGTGATGATTGTCATGCTTTATAGGAAGTTAAGTCCAAATGTATTCTGAAATAAAGAGCATTTCTATCTGAGCAAGGGCATGCAAAAACTAACTGTCCCTGCTACAGACGACTGTCCCTGCTACAGACGACTGTCCCTGCTACAGCCGACTGTCCCTGCTACAGACGACTGTCCCTGCTACAGCCGACTGTCCCTGCTACAGACGACTGTCCCTGCTACAGCCGACTGTCCCTGCTACAGACGACTGTCCCTGCTACAGCCGACTGTCCCTGCTACAGACGACTGTCCCTGCTACAGCCGACTGTCCCTGCTACAGACGACTGTCCCTGCTACAGCCGACTGTCCCTGCTACAGACGACTGTCCCTGCTACAGCCGACTGTCCCTGCTACAGACGACTGTCCCTGCTACAGCCGACTGTCCCTGCTACAGACGACTGTCCCTGCTACAGCCGACTGTCCCTGCTACAGACGACTGTCCCTGCTACAGCCGACTGTCCCTGCTACAGACGACTGTCCCTGCTACAGCCGACTGTCCCTGCTACAGACGACTGTCCCTGCTACAGCCGACTGTCCCTGCTACAGACGACTGTCCCTGCTACAGCCGACTGTCCCTGCTACAGACGACTGTCCCTGCTACAGCCGACTGTCCCTGCTACAGACGACTGTCCCTGCTACAGCCGACTGTCCCTGCTACAGACGACTGTCCCTGCTACAGCCGACTGTCCCTGCTACAGACGACTGTCCCTGCTACAGCCGACTGTCCCTGCTACAGACGACTGTCCCTGCTACAGCCGACTGTCCCTGCTACAGACGACTGTCCCTGCTACAGCCGACTGTCCCTGCTACAGACGACTGTCCCTGCTACAGCCGACTGTCCCTGCTACAGACGACTGTCCCTGCTACAGCCGACTGTCCCTGCTACAGACGACTGTCCCTGCTACAGCCGACTGTCCCTGCTACAGACGACTGTCCCTGCTACAGCCGACTGTCCCTGCTACAGACGACTGTCCCTGCTACAGCCGACTGTCCCTGCTACAGACGACTGTCCCTGCTACAGCCGACTGTCCCTGCTACAGACGACTGTCCCTGCTACAGCCGACTGTCCCTGCTACAGACGACTGTCCCTGCTACAGCCGACTGTCCCTGCTACAGACGACTGTCCCTGCTACAGCCGACTGTCCCTGCTACAGACGACTGTCCCTGCTACAGCCGACTGTCCCTGCTACAGACGACTGTCCCTGCTACAGCCGACTGTCCCTGCTACAGACGACTGTCCCTGCTACAGCCGACTGTCCCTGCTACAGACGACTGTCCCTGCTACAGCCGACTGTCCCTGCTACAGACGACTGTCCCTGCTACAGCCGACTGTCCCTGCTACAGACGACTGTCCCTGCTACAGCCGACTGTCCCTGCTACAGACGACTGTCCCTGCTACAGCCGACTGTCCCTGCTACAGACGACTGTCCCTGCTACAGCCGACTGTCCCTGCTACAGACGACTGTCCCTGCTACAGCCGACTGTCCCTGCTACAGACGACTGTCCCTGCTACAGCCGACTGTCCCTGCTACAGACGACTGTCCCTGCTACAGCCGACTGTCCCTGCTACAGACGACTGTCCCTGCTACAGCCGACTGTCCCTGCTACAGACGACTGTCCCTGCTACAGCCGACTGTCCCTGCTACAGACGACTGTCCCTGCTACAGCCGACTGTCCCTGCTACAGACGACTGTCCCTGCTACAGCCGACTGTCCCTGCTACAGACGACTGTCCCTGCTACAGCCGACTGTCCCTGCTACAGACGACTGTCCCTGCTACAGCCGACTGTCCCTGCTACAGACGACTGTCCCTGCTACAGCCGACTGTCCCTGCTACAGACGACTGTCCCTGCTACAGCCGACTGTCCCTGCTACAGACGACTGTCCCTGCTACAGCCGACTGTCCCTGCTACAGACGACTGTCACTGCTACAAACGACTGTCACTGTTAGACGACTGTCCCTGCTACAGACGACTGTCACTTACAGACTGTCCCTGCTACAGACGACTGTCCCTGCTACAGACGACTGTCCCTGCTACAGACGACTGTCCCTGCTACAGACGACTGTGAAAACAAAGTACACAATAATGATGCAGTTCTGTCCTCTTCGCACGTCTTTATACATAGCCAGCTGCAGACGCTCCTGTCCTGTTTTAAAGTAGTATTAAACTCTCCGACTATTTTTCCCAGTACTGAATCCAGATCAAACAAATCACCCGGCAAACGTTTTTGCCCAAGCACTTACAATCATCATGTTTCCAAACAGCTCCAACTCTATCAGCTCGGCTTCCCTGAACCTCCTGTTAAGTACAAGAATACAAGGGACTCCTGCCGATGTCTATCTACTAATTTGGAGCAGGAAGGAGCGGAGAGTATGGAGCTGAGGAGTGTCTTGTCTTGCTGTGTCTGTGTGTTTGCGGAGACACACACAGCTTACTATCACACAAAAGGGAGGCTCCATAGGACCCTGAAAGGGAAATTAGCCCCCCTAAAACAGGGTATCGGGGCCAGTGCTCATGGAACCAGCTGATTCTGCAGGAAGATAAAAATGTTAAACATTGAGGAGCAGAATCCATTATACGTGATTAAAGGAGAACATTGAGGTGAGTGAAAATCACTCAGCCGCATAGTTCGAGTCGACGTGTGACAATGAAACTGTCACAAGTCGGCTCAATAGATCGGGAAGTGAGTGAACACATACCGGCTCTCGCTCACTTCTCGATCCTCTCCCTGCAGAGAGACGTGACTGTCACTCACAGCTTCCTGCAGGGATTCACCCCCTCCCTGCTCCGATCCTCCAACGCTGACTGGCGGAACGGACGGGAGAGGGGGCGGGTACAGCTGGCTCTGCCTCTAGATAGGCAGAGCCAGTTGTCACGCAGCTGGGTGGATCCAGACAGTAATGTCAGGATTCGTCCCAGCTGCGGTGTCTCAGTATACCGCGAGCTGTAGCTGCGGTATACTGAGCTTTGAGTGACGGGGGGACGCTAGTTTGTGTCCTCCCGTTACCATTATGAGAACTATGGGGAAAAGCACTGACCCCGTAGTTCTCCTTTAAGAGCTTTTCCTGAATGAGTGGGTGTGCCTTTCATTATAACCATCTGAGCAGTCTCAGTGTTCTAGGGATAGGTGAAGTGTCTGCATCCCTCTGAGCTTTGATGAGTGAAAAAACGTTGAAGACTGCGATTGCTGATCTACCAGTGAAAATGAAGTTTGCCCAGATGTCAGACTGACCCTTTGGCTTTAAAATCTATTCCATTAAATGACCATTTAACATTTAACAATGATTGAGTGACACATGTTACATATCAGCCCACACGCCGGAATGAGGACAATAATTCTGGGGGCCTTTATTCACAGTTCATACCAAACTGATGACAAATAAAGGGTTTTATAGTGACGCCTGTGGACAATTCTGGGTACCAAAGTTTGTCGCCATTCTACGGGCGAGCACAATTTTTAGGCTTGACATGTTTGGTATTGTTTTACTCAATGCAACCTCATATTTTATATTTTACCTAAACATGTGGTACTGTGGGTTTTTTTTAAAATCTTCTTATTGGTTTTGCAGTATAACAATATACACAAAAGGCACTAACATAGTGCCATCACAGGCGCAACCTACGTTACACCAATAACACAACTTTAGGGAAAACATGGATTTCACAGAATCTCAACATCACATTTAAAACATCAATCAAAATATATCACTCTTTCCAGCACCGTTGAAAGCCACATTGAATTTACATATCTTGGGTGGTATTTACATATGTGACACTTGTAGCGTTTTTTGTCATAAGTTCCCCACACTTGTATCGTGGTTGTTTTGTTTTCATTGTTCTGTATTATACAAAAACATTCAATAAAAGACATATTGTGAAAAAAAAAAACATCAATCAAAATAAAATTCAGGATTTAAAAAACAAAAGTGTTACATTTGTCTGATCAACAACTTTCCCTCTAGCTCCCCGACTCATGCGGATCATCAAGAAAGATTGATATATGTCTGCTCTTCGGCGTGTACCCCGCAGCAGAAAGGTATCAGTCACAATTCAGTAGAGGCCAAAACAATGATAGGGAAGAGAGAAAAGTACCCTACAACAAATAAAAACATAAGAATGTTGTCAACAGTCTTTAACCAGTTGACATCCGCGGTGTTAAACCCCCTTCCCATCCAGGCCATTTTTCAGTATTCAGCGCAGCGGTATATACAGCAGGAGGGGCCGGACATAGAAGCTTAGCGAGACACCATTTTTTTAGTAAGCACCGTAATGGGGCTCACACAATCATCTACCGTACAGGAGGATTCAATCCAGATGGACCATATTTTATCAGATTTAGCCGGGTGACCTCTGCTGAATGTGGTACTGTATTTGAACAATACACAAAAATAACAAACTATAATTTTGCCACTTTATAGATCATTAGTTCGACCTCATCTGGAGTACGCGGTCCAGTTCTGGTCACCAGTACTAAGAAAAGATGTCCTTGAGTTGGAAAAAGTACAGCGGAGGGCAACCAAACTAATTAGGGGTATGGAGGACCAGAGCTACGAGACAAGGCTACTAAATTTAAACATGTTCACATTGGAGGTGAGGAGATTAAGGGGGGATATGATCTCCATGTACAAAATGTTCAATTGTGGTAGCAACATTAGCGATAAACTGTTTAAAATTAACTCAATTACAAAAACTAGAGGCCACCACCTGAAATTGGTGGAAAAAAAATTGGAAAAAAAATTCCAGCACAAGGGGCGAAGGGGGTTCTTCACAGTAAGATCAGTTAGGGTCTGGAACTCACTGCCACAGGCGGTGATTTCAGCAAATAATGTGGAATTGTTCAAGAAACTTTTGGACGATTTCTTAAGGGACCGTAATATACAGGGGTACAGGTACTCCTAGAATGAGATCCTAATAGGTTGGACTTGATGGACTAATGTCTTTATTCAACCTCAAATACTATGTAACTATGTAACTATGTAATGTATTCATTTGAATACATTTTTTTTAACTTCAAATTTGGGTTTGATAAACTTTTGCACAGATTTTGTGTCACATAAAAAACTGCAACTGCCACCATTTTATTCTCCGGGGTCTCTGCTTTCAGAAATTATCTTACCTCCATTGAGCACGCTCCAGTGTGCAGTTCGTCGCCTCTGCAGTCAGTACCGCTATTCAACCACTAGATGGCGTCGGTGTCGCTGTGTCCAGCAGGGACGATCTACATTCGCAGGTAGCATTTGTCGCCCCCATTTGCGGCGCTGGGCAGAGACTTCACAGTGGATGTCCTCAGGTCCTCATTAGGTGTGCTCGCAGCTGACAGCTCCCTAGAGGTCCCAGTCCTGACCTGCCTCTCTTGGTCCAGCAGAGGTCCCCATAACCCAGCCAGCTCCGGCTCTTGTCAATGCGTTTTTTTTTATAGCTGGTTGCTACGTGATCTCTTTTTCAATGAAAAGACGTTTCTAAGCTGCAATAACAGTTGCATCCCCAGAGCAACAGAAACGCTGAATGACCACACCTCCAGCTGGCCAGAACAGGTCCACCTGGGTCACCCTGCCACCAGATCGCTCACCTGGAGCACCATGAGCACCTAGCATACCTGCAGCCAGCGCACCCAAGAGATCTTGGCATTGATTTTAGGGGGGTTGGGGGGGACTGTACTGATGACATCTGATGATCCGGGGCTGCTGTGACCCGAGGGGGTGATTCCTTCTCATGTATTTCGGGCTGTTGCCTTACCCCCACTGATGGCTCCTGCTGGCAAGTGGCTTGGTGGACCCCTACCCATGGTGGCGCAAGGATGGGGTGCAATGAGGGGACCCCTCCTAGAACCTACATGGACCAGATGGACTGCTGTGCTGATGCTGCTGCTGGCCCTGATGTCGGCTCTGCAGCACCCCACGCAAGGTAAGGGGTGCAGATTTGCTGCCAGTGCATTAAAAATGAGGTTCATGTGCTATACTGTGCTATACCGCACCAGCTTCACATCTAGTGAAAAGGGTCACCCTAGCAGTAAATCGCCATGATCCTTTATGCATATGCTTCAGATCTCATTATGTATGGCATGATGTGGGTTAATAAGCTATGCCATGCTGCCTGGCTGGCACTTGATGTATGAAAATGCTGAAGCCTCTGAGGTCTTTATTGAAGACAATAGTCACATTAATCGGAAGGTGTGTCATTTTTATTGTGACATTTATTGCCTGTTCTGTTCAGATATCCATTTAATTTATCGTTGGCCTAGGGCCATGAACGAATCACCTGCATACTGTATATGCCATTCAATGCAGTGGGCATCTAAGCCTATCCCTCCTATATGAGCAGGTGTGCATTAAGACACATACTCCTAGAAATGAATAAAAAAATACCTGAGATGAAACAATATGTGATAATGGTGCAGGTTTGTACTAATTGTAAGGATCAAATGGGAAATGAGCTGCCTAGTCTCTTTATTTTGTGTTTACATTGAGGTGTTACATTGTTGCCAAGACAGGTTAATCATTGAATGTTACATTGTATCCCGCAACACAAGCTGGAGCATTTCCTGGTTGGGTCTGTTACATGACACTGTACAGCCGACACAGGGAGAAATCTTCCTCTGATTGCTACAATGTTTCTATTGCCTTTGTGTGGCTTACGCTGCAAATTGTAGTTCTAGAAAGCGTAAATGGGAACTCCACTGCAATACAATTCCTTGGTCAAGCTGATGTTTCAGAGCAGTAAAATAGCCAACTGTGGAAATAGTGATCAAACCCTGTTTTGTTCTCTAATGCTTGAGGGGAGTCAACTTGCTAGATTTGGGGGGCTTCAAGTGTGGTCCCTAATGTTACAGAGGGGGCTACACATATTTGGTATATGTAAAGCTACAGAAGACTGGTGACATGTTAGAGAAGATGGTCAGAAACTCGGGGCATGCTACAGCTGTGGTTGGAGACTGGAGACGTGGGGCAGGAGAAAATCAAAGACTGGAGACATGTTAGAGAAGATGGTCAGAGACTTGGGGCATGCTACAGGTGTGGTTGGAGACTGGAGACGTGGGGCAGGAGACAATCAAAGATTGGAGACATGTTAAGGTGCCCATACACTGCACGATTCTCGTACGAGAATCGCGGGAAATCCCGCGATCGTACGAGAATCGTGTATTGTATGGAAGGCGTGCAACCGTTTCTACTGTACGGTCGCACGTCTTCCATCGAACCAGCATGTTTGAAAACCCGCCGGGAATCGTACGATTCTCGGCGAGTTGATGGACCGGTGGTTCGACGACTGCCGAACGGGCCGGTGTGCGCACGCGCACACTGCCCGTTTGCAGTCTGCGTAAGCCCGCCCCTCATTACAGCCATCGCAAGCCCGCCCCTCAGGGGGCGTGGCTTGCGATGATCAAGAGTGCGATCTGCCCGTCCAAGATAGGCAGAGCGTACGTTTTTTTAATCCCTTTACAACCATCGCAAGACTAAGGTCTTGCGATGGTTGTACAGTGTATGGCCACCTTTAGAGAAGATGTTCAGAGACTTGGGACATCCTACAAGTGTGGTTGGAGACAGGTGGCTCTTCCCCATCAAAGACTGGCGTCATGTTAGGGAAGATGGTCAGAGACTTAGGACATGCTACAGGTGTGTTTGGAGACGGGTGGCTGAAGACAATCAAAGACTGGGGACATGTTAATTGAGACTGTTGGGGACTTTTGCTATTAAAGCCCCTTTTTACAAATCAATGCTTTTACAAAAAGCCGCTGGCAGAAATAATTTTTGCAGGGGGAAGGGGGCAAACTAGGCAGTCGCCTGGGGTCCCCAAGTCTGAGGGCCCTATGAACTCACTGCTTCAAACCCATCCTATAATGAGCATATGTTCCAGATATATTATGCTTTTGTAGCTGTTTACTTATATATAGGCCGTTCGTACATTAATCAGCATATGCCATAGCATATGTCTAAAACTGGCCTTGGTTGCTGGAGTCCGAGAGCTGCACAGTAAGCACCAATGGGCCCCAAGTTGGGCACCAATTTTTAGAGGGTCTTGAAGTTTCCACTGGGCCCAGATAAGAATGTTCAAATTATTATCACTGCTATTTATATGGGAACTGTAGAATCTGTGTCTAGGTCAACATTTAATAATGACTTATAGACCGTTGTAGAGATTTCCAGTTAGGCACAATGGATACTTCTAAAACATTGGCAGCTTTAAAAATAAAGATGGACACAGGGCTAGGTAAAGGATTGTGCCGTGACTCTGATACTCTTTGCTACATTAAGAGGTTCTAGATCAGGGATTCTCAACCTGTGTAACCTCGGGACCCGCATTTGTCATTGGTCATTAAGTTGCGACCCAAGTCTGCAATGTCTGCACTGCAATGGAACACACGGCATTAGGGTACTGCGCGTTCCGGTGCGGGCGTACGAACTGTGGGTGGGAAGTGTGTTTGGGGTACTATTCAAATGAACAGCCTGGGCAGTATATTTTGAATGGCTGCTTGGCACAAGAACTGACAGTGCTGCGCTAGGGTAAGGCAGAGGAGCCTCTCACTTAGGAAAGTGGAAGGCATGCGGAGGGCCCGCTGAACATGGGGTCGCGACCCACTTTTGGGTCACGACCCACCAGTTGAGAACCAAGGTTCTAGATGACCATTGCACTAGGGTTCTCCACACTAGATGTGTTGCAATGTATACACAGGAATATATTCAATGTTTAGGACCTGAGGACACCGATACATCACATTGGACTAGATTTTGGAGAAAGTGCTCTGTGCCGCGTTGTGGGAGCATTCAGCTGCATTTTGCCATTCAAGTCAACTGAATCAAATCCCTAATGCAATCACGCATGTAATCACATTTATATTTATGCTTTGTATTGCCACTGTCTGTCTCTTATTTTCTTTCTATTAATAGCATGGACAGGGGCGTAACTAGAAATCACAGGGCCCCGTGGCAAAATTTTGTATGGAGACAGTGCTGCGCTAGGGTAAGGCAGAGGAGCCTCTCACTTAGGAAAGTGGAAGGCATGCGGAGGGCCCGCTGAACATGGGGTCGCGACCCACTTTTGGGTCACGACCCACCAGTTGAGAACCAAGGTTCTAGATGACCATTGCACTAGGGTTCTCCACACTAGATGTGTTGCAATGTATACACAGGAATATATTCAATGTTTAGGACCTGAGGACACCGATACATCACATTGGACTAGATTTTGGAGAAAGTGCTCTGTGCCGCGTTGTGGGAGCATTCAGCTGCATTTTGCCATTCAAGTCAACTGAATCAAATCCCTAATGCAATCACGCATGTAATCACATTTATATTTATGCTTTGTATTGCCACTGTCTGTCTCTTATTTTCTTTCTATTAATAGCATGGACAGGGGCGTAACTAGAAATCACAGGGCCCCGTGGCAAAATTTTGTATGGTGCCCTGTTTTTTTATAGTTACGTCCCTTGCAGAGCCCACCTGAGATCCCACGCAGCCCACCTGAGAGTGACCCTGTGGAGCCCACCATAGGCTCTCTATGGTGGGCTCTGCAGGGTCTCAGGTGGGCTTGTCATACCCTGCACACCTCTTACCTGTCAGCCCCAATTCGCTGTCATCTTCCTCCACCACCAGGCCCCACCCTCTCCTCCTCCACAGTCGCTGCTGGGTCCTGCCGCCTCCTCCTCCGCTGCGGATGCTGGGCCGCGCCATCTCCACCGCTTCCGACGCCGGGCCCAGCCTCCTCCTCTGCTACTGGCTGTCACTGACTCAGCAGCGGCTGTGGGCGGGAACGCGCCGATGCACAGATCACTGACAGGCAGCCCGCATGGCATCAGCGGGACTCCTTTGTTCCTGGTCCTGGCCGGGCCCCCCGTGTCCCGGCCCCATAACGGCCGCCTGGGTCACTAGTTCTCCCACTGAGCATGGAGTATAGATAGAAATGCAATTTATTTACTAGTGAACAGGATTTGAATGGTGTATCTAAAGCCCAACTGATCTGTCAGTTTAAATCCTGTATATACATTACAGGTGCATCAAAATAAAGGGTGTTTAAAGTCCTACAGTTCATTTTCTGTGTAAAGCAGCCACAGCTTGAGCAGAAAGCCTTCCCAATGCCAGCATGCTGTAGAGAAGGATCCCTGATCACTGTGTGGAAGCAGTGGTCTCTCTGTAGAGGTTTGACACCCCCCCTGCTGAGTGAAATCTATAGCCCTGAAATGAGTACAACTTATGCTCACTGCTGATTGGAGAGCTCTGACTTTGACTCAGCAAGGGTCCTTCTCTATAGCATGCTGGCAGGGGACAGGCTCTTCTACTCAGGCTGTGGTTGTTTTCCAAAGATATTAAACTGTGAGATTTTGCACACAATTTGCTTTGATGCACCTGGAATGTATTTAGCTGATTTACACTGAAAGGTCAGTTGGGCTTTACCAAAATAAAGTTTAAAGTAGATTTGAACTTAAAACCTTTGTTCAGATATAACAGGATTCAGTGAAAGCCATTTTATTTTCATGGAAATAAAGTCTATAGCGTGTCTCTTCATGTTATCCGTATGTATTAGACTATATACTGTAGGTCAACATTACTGCTAGAACTATTCTTGGTGCATTACTGTAGATCCACTATTAGTAAAACCCAGGGGTGCCCTTAGACTTACCACTGTTTGAGGCCATGGGGAGGGGCGCAGGTCTGGTGGGGCATGTTGCTGGGGGCATGTTGCTGCCTTACTGGGGGCATGTTGCTGCCTTGCTGGGGGCATGTTACGCCACATCCGTTGGAGATTTTGACGAGATGGCGCCAGTGTGTGTGCGCCAGCCGTGGCATTTTCACAATCCTTGTCGATTTCCCGAGTTGCCGTAAGTGCGCCTGTGCGGCTTCACAATCCTTGTTGAGTTCTCCAACTTCCGTCAGATGCACTAACGCAAATTGGAGAACTTGATACTGGCTGCACTGACAGGAGTTGGAGGCCTCGACAAGTTGGACATTTCGATAGAACACCGGCATTCTCCCTGCTCACTGACATCGGTTACCAAGAGCTGGGCTGCCCAAAACATGACAGGTTTCTAAGAGCCTTTAGCAACATGTTCTGGTCGGAATGCCGCCCCCTACCCACATGACCCAAAGAGATGTCGCCTGAGTCAACCGCCTTAAGCTGCCTCAATATAGGGATCATAGGGCCCTGGTAATAAAAATATCAGAGTTTACATCTGCTTTGTATTTGTGAGCCCCATTCACACCTGAGCGTTTTGTCACGTGTTTCCTGAAGTGCAGCAACGCTCAACAAGAAGAATGCCATTTTCCATTTTCAGTGGTAAGTGTTGTATCGCCTATCACTTGTAGCTTGAAGTTGGAGAAATACATGAGCTTCGTTTCGGGCAGAATCACACATTTTTTTTAACGTAATATAGATTTCTATTGAACAGTTAAAACATACAAAGAAAAAAGAGCAGGCGTGTAGATACAATATTCTAAATAGCAAACAATGTAAGGTGCACCAATGTACAACTTCACAGGTAAACAAAGTAAGATTACAGCTGCGACCGCGCATAAACCACAACCACCTAGAAGGAAAAGCAACCACCAATGGCTTGGTCGCTAACGTTAGCAGCATACCTGTGTGAAAATATTCAGGGTGCTAAAAAAACAACAATTCCCCAAGAAAAAGAATAGTAGAAAGAAAAAGTTAAGGCAAGACAAGATAAGTGTGTATCTCCTGGCTCCACATAGGCAACCGCAAATAACGCATTGAACCAACGTGTGGAAAGCCCAGCAATCGTTTAGTAGTGCAAAAATGTAGCCAGGGACTCCACACCTAATATCACACATTTTTGACTCCAGAGACTTCAACGAGAGTGTCTGAAAAACACATGCAATATGCATTTTTGTGAAATTTAGCACCTAAGAACTGGCTCCTGCTCTCAGTAACTATGTTCATTAGCTAAAACAAAAATGACTAAGCCTAATAAATGCCCAAAAAAGCATCAAACATATTTATTTTCATCACCTGGTAGTGTTAAAAATTATTAGAGCCATGTTTTTGGCACTGGGGGGATGACAGGGGATGTATTTAGAAAGTGGTCACAGTTCCTGTATTATATGGAGGCAGAGTTAAGGCACATACAGAAATAATTGTTGCCTTAAAATATATTGTCAAAGTTTGGTTAGAGAAAATTAATGAAATGATATAATTAAATGATGTCATAGTAACAATGATAACATATACTTGCTTCGGTGACAGGTGCTCTTCTTGAATGACTGAACCTCAAATCGTCAGTGTGAGGATAATTATTACATTGTACCATTGGCTACCAGTGACAGGGATGAGTCACTTACTAGTGTGGATAGACATGTTTGTGTAAGTAGCAATTATACTTTCTAGCGGACACTATGACTCAGTGAGAGGATTTGGCAAAATCGGCTTCTGCTAAATAACCGGAACAACCGCAGGTAGCGGTAAGCAAAGCTAGTAGAGTCCTGTCCTGCATCAAGAAGGGAATGTTTTGCAGGGATAAGTCTATAATTTTGCCACTCTACACATCACTGGTTCGGCCTCACCTGGAGTATGCGGTGCAGTTTTGGGCACCGGTACACAGAGGGGATGTCCTAGAACTGGAGAAAGTCCAGCGAAGGGCGACCAAACTCATCAAAGGGATGGAGGACCAGAGCTATGAGACACGGTTAGTAAATTTAAATATGTTCTCGCTGGAACTAAAGAGATTAAGGGGGGACATGATTTTCATGTACAAAATGTTCCATAGTCATAGCAACATTAGCAACAAACTCTTTACGATTAATTCCGTAACAAAGACTAGAGGCCACCACCTAAAACTGGTAGAAAAAAAATCGAAACACAAGGGGCGAAGGGGATTCTTCTCAGTTCGCGCGGTTAGGGTCTGGAACTCACTGCCGCAAGCAGTGATTTCGGCTAATAGTCTGGAATCATTCAAGAGGCTTTTGGACGATTTCCTGAGAAACGGTAATATACAGGGGTACAAGTACTCCTAAAAACGAGATGACTCGGGGATCTTTACACACACACACAATAGGTTGGACTTGATGGACATGTGTCTTTATTCAACCTCAAATACTATGTAACTATGTAACTATGTATAAACATATGCAGTATGCCTTAAAAGAGACCTCAAGCCGAACCTTTTTTTCGGCTTTAGTCCTCTTTTGGGTCAAAGGGACATATTTACCAATGTACTCCTATAACCCAAAACTGAGCATATAGCGAGCTTCACAATAGAGCTTTGCTGCAGCTGGGTGGGATCCCAATAATATTGCCGGGATCCACACTGCTGCCTGATTCAGTGGCGTCACAGGGGGGGTGTGGCCCGCAACTTGGTGACACCATTGGAGGGGTGAGAAAAAAGAAAACTTGTCGCACTCCTTACCGGGACTCCCCAAAAAAAGACCACACGTGGACAAAAAGAAGGACGTCACCAGCACTCCAACAATGATAATAAGCGATTTCGGGGCCACACAGGGTCCACTTCGTCATCTCTGAGTCTGACGAAGGGGACCATGTGTGGCCCCGAAAGCGCTTGCCAATGAGAGACAGCATCTGTCAATAAATGAGCATCTATTTGCTGTTATTATCGTTGTTGGAGTGCTGGTAACGTCTTTCTTTTTACCATTGGAGGTCATTTTGGTGTCACCCCCTTTGAAAAGTCGGGCACTCGGTCATGGGCCGAGAGCCCGACAGTTGTTCGAGAGAGAGGAGGGGACCCGGCCCTTATACCTTATCCCACTGGGTGAACGTCCCCTCCTCTCTCTGCCGGCATCCACCACCAAGATGGCCGCCGGCAGGTAACAGTGGTAGTGCGCGATGATGTCACGTGCGTACGAGCTTACGTCACTGTGTGACCCCGCCTCGGGTCATCTCTGGCCTGATTGACGGTTGGCTCTGCTTCTCTACAGCCAAAGCCAGCTGTGCCCGCCCCCACCCCTATCTGTCCTCCAATGAGAGCTGGAGCTGGAGGAACAGGGAGGGGCGGGAGGAATCCCTGCAGGGAGTGATAATCAATAGTCACTACTCTTTGCAGGAAGAAGACCATGAGCTGAGCAATCATTGGTTTGCGATCGCTCAGCTCTGAATCTACAGTATAGAGCCAACGTTGGGACAGCTCCAGTGTCACACGTCATCTCTGAGTATAGCGAAGGGTACATTTTACTCTCCCAGTACTTCTCCATTAATGACACCCCCAAAGTGTTGGGGTTAGCAGCCCACATTAGTCTCAATGTCATTGGAACAGGTTGGAAACATGAACCTAAACTCAACAATGTGGAGGGTGTCCACAATCTTTTGGCCATTTAGGTAGGATGATGGTCAAGTTTTTCACAAACGTCACATTTTACATGCTTGTTCTACAATGTTTTTTCTTTTTATTGCATTAAATTAATACATTTGTAGATTAGCCCTAAGAGAGAGCCCTCAGGGGCTCAGTGCAATTAATAATGAATCTGTCTTCTATCACCTGTTTAGCTAAGATATCAGCCATGCAAGAAGTGTATTGGCTTTGCGCCCATTCACACCAGAGCATTGAGCTAAGCACACAGTACCGTACCATGTTATTGCATAATACACCTAGTGTGCAGTACCATGCCTAGGTGCATTGTGATGTCATTGATTTGTATGGCAGCCCAAACACACCATCCAGTGGCCATGCATTGCAGCACAGTGCAGGCACGGCAATGGAATACCATGCATTGTGGGGGAAAAAAAAGGAAGACATGCACTGTTTTTTCCACCTCACTGCAACGCAAGGTGTTGTGATACCGCACAATCTTTTAAAAAAATACAAGGGGGGAATTTATCAAAACTGGAGCAGACAAAATCTGGAGCAGCTGTGCATGGTAACCATCAGCTTTTCTCTTCACTTTAGTCAGTTAAAATTTGAAAACGATGGAGAGAGGCTGATTGGTTGCCGTGCAGATTTTGACTGCTCCAGTTTTGATAAACTCCCCTCAAGGTGTTATGTGATTGGAGTATTCTTTTTAACAAATACTAGAGGCTCTGTGATTGGACAAGGAGAGATCAGCAGAAGTCACCAGTGAGGCGCACAACATTAGGGGTACATTATTGGTCCCTGTCTAATGCCCCAATAAAGTGTTATTCCACACTTCAGCTTTAAGGTAGCAATATACTGCTCACATTTCGGCTGCTTCTTGTTAAATCGGCCCAGATTTTGGCCGTGGGTGGCCCTGTCCGCACCACCCAGCATTAAAAGTCGAGTGGTGGTGATAAAAAAAAATCACATGGAAAATTACTGTCCGAACAGTGACTTCGTCCTATCAGATGCAGTCACACTTCCAGGATTCAGGTAGGCTCAGGTGCCAACAGCTGTCCCAATAGCAGACAAAATCAAACACAGCGCCAGCAGATTTTGGTTCAAGAGAGTATTAATCAATGATGTTCAGGAGTGCAGGGCGATAACGGGGCGGCTCTCACCAGGTTCAGAACAACCTCAGCACTGCAAGACAAGACACAGAGAGCGCCTCCATCGCATAAAAACTTTTTAATAAACGAATAAAAAATGGTATAAAGGTACTCACAAAGGACGAATAAAAACAGGCATAAAAGGGTCAGAACGAAAGGTGCATATCCACCGGGTGTTCGTATTCCTTGGTAATGAAGTGGTTTTACGCGTTTCAGAGGTCAAGCCTCCTTCCTCAGAACCAATTGGAGTGGAGCCTCCTTCCTCAGAACCAATTGGAGTGGAACACCCCCAATTGGTTCTGAGGAAGGAGGCTTGACCTCTGAAACGCATGAACCACTTCATTACCAGGGAATACGAACAGCCGGTGGATATGCACCTTTCGTTCTGACCGTTTTATACCTGTTTTTATTCGTCCTTTGTGAGTACCTTCATACCATTTTTTATTCGTTTATTAAAAAGTTTTTATGCAATGGAGCTGTCCCAATACTATAACCAGCAGGGGAGATTCAGAACAATGTGGATGGAGGATTCTATAGATTTTTTTCTTGTTCAGCCCAGGGGGTGAATGAGGGAAATCTAGTCATGTGTGGTTAGCTTTAGTCTACTGATCTAAGCACTTCATGCTGGTAAGATCTCCACTGCCCATTAATGCAGAGAGAAGATGTCCATCCCCACTTAGACTATAACCACGAAGCATCACTGTAGGCTTAATACAGGGGTAGGCAACCTTGGCGCTCCAACTGTGGTGAAACAACAAACCCCATCATGCTGCTACCTCTGGGAGTCATGTCTGTGGCTGTCAGAGTCTTGCAATGCCTCATGGGAATTGTAGTCCCACAGTAGCTGGAGTGCTGAGGTTGCCTACCGCTGGCCTAATAGATCACCAACTCTTAGCAGTTGCAATCTCAAGTTGGGTTTTACTGTTGTTTTTGTTCTACAATTCCGGGATATGCTAGCCTTCAAGTCTCATCTGAAAGCCCCGTAGACGGCACTTTTTGGCACACTGACCCATGACTGTCAGTTTTCCTGAAGGTGATTTATTCTGTGTCTTTTCAGTGCAGATTTTTAAGTGCTCCCTGTAGCAGCGGTCTCAGTATCACCCAGTGCAATCAGCATCCTTGCTGAACAATTACTGAGCCACAATTCATTAAAGGATAAGACACAAGGAGAATGTATTCAGTGGATGGAATGAGTAGATTTTCACTGAGATTAGATGTGAAATGCGCTTGTATAGGTAACAAATACAGTATATACGCTTGTCCCCGTGTACATGTATACTTGTCGCAGATATTTGTTTTTTACTCTCTGATATTTAATAGGATTCTATATGACATCACATACTTATTTCTCTCAGCAAGCTGGATGTTTCCTCCTCATTATCTGCAGAGAGAAGCCCCATGCTGTCTAAAGAACAGTTGGTGGTTTCTTATTAACTCAAACACAGTCTCCTCTATTACTCATTGGGCTGCATTGGTGATCATATATTCATTTCTCTTTGTGTATGATTCTGGAATATGAACTTGACTTTTCAAGACCCTGGTCACCAGAATTTGAATCATGTATGAGCTTAAAGTGCAACTAGAACCCAAACTTTGTTAGAGAGAACAGAGAGGGATTACAATACCCTTCAGTTTTTCATTGTTATCTGGGTCCCCATCAGGAAAATTCACCCTCTTTATTTGTCCTGATGACCATTGTCACTAAAAGTGAAAGTGAAAGGAAATCCCCAAATTTGGGTTGTCACCAGAACAGGAATAGATGAAAAATCTTCCAATGGGGACATTAGTTCTGGTGAGCCTGCTGACCACCAGGGATTTACCTCTCTTTGGAGGGATTTCCTCCCACTTCCTGTTGTTGCAGACAGGAAGTGAAGGGAAATCTCCCCAATCGGACACAAATGGCAGAAAAACAAAAACTGAAAGGAGTTATATCTCTCCCTTACTGTATCCAAAACTAAAAGAAAAGTGTTGGCTTCAGTTCTACTTTACCTCTATTAAGACAAACAGCTAGGTGACAAGCCTCCCCCCTAGGGACCACATTACAAAGACATGTAGACTGGGCTTAATGAGAGTGATGCTTTAATCTTCCTTTATAGGCCACTTATGTGCCAGGGGTGTTGCCATGAAAACAGAAACCCCATTGGGACCCGCCAGGTGATTGGAGGCTAATCAAGAGGCATGAAGCCCATGCTCCCTTGGAATATGGACTGCCTCTTTGGGGAGGGGTTACATCTGCTGACCAAATATTAAACCAGTAAGTGGGCCTTTGGACCAGTTTTTACTAGTCCACTAATATCATTGGGCAAATTGAATACTGTCCCGGTGGAGCAAAAAATGATGGAACCCACTCTACAGTATGACCAGTTGAGCAAATCTTCCGTTATTCCCTTACCTATATGAATCACTATTCTAGTTCTACCTTTTGAGTTTAGAAAAATCTATGCTGCTGGAATGGGGATGTTTGTCTTATAACCAATGAGCCCCTTGTGTATAATTCATCAGATGTTGGCTTATTCGTATTGTTTGAAAAACAGATACTTCACGTTGAAATGGCCCTGTATGCCCCCTACATACTCTACACTTGGCAGTGAAAGTGAAACTCAGGCATCCACGAAGCAGCCATTCATAAGAGCTCTCCTAGCATGTTACTGATATCATTGTTCTAACCGAGATCTATGGACTTATTCCAGAGGTCGTGCACCTGCGTTCAATAGGCATGACTGATTTTAGAAGGAAATATCTTCAGTGAAATACATCAGCCAGGAGGTAGTCAGCAGAGACTGCCAGGAGCAGTAAATCAGTTTGTTTAAAGCCAGTCTCTATGGAGACAAAACACAGAACACTCCATCCTGTCCCATTGTCTTCACAGAGCATCTTCCCTTCACAGATAAGAAAATGCAAAATCTCCATGCCATTAATCACACCCCAGTTACTAATTACATTGATGTAAACAATGCAACAGCTATAGCTATCATAGGATGAAAATCCAAATATGCAAATAGAAGATAGCAAAAGATGATAGATAGATAGATAGATAGATAGATAGATAGATAGATAGATAGATAGATAGATAGATAGAGCCAAAGGTTTGTGAACACCTGACAATCACACCTATATGACCTTTATGGACATCCCATTCAATACCTATGGCCATTAATATAGGCCCCCTCTCACCACTGTGGCTATACCAGCCTCCACTCCTTAGGGAAGGTTTTCCACAAGGGTGTGGAGTGTGTCTATGTGAATTTGCACCCATCCAGCCAAAGAGCATTTGTGAGGTCAGGTACTAATGGTGGATGAGAAGATCTGGCTCGCTCCAATTATCCCAAAGATGTGCAGTAGGGATGAGGACAGGACTCTGGGCTGGCCACTGGAGTTCCACCACACCCTACTCATCAAACCATCTCTTTATGGACCTGGCTTTGTGCACAAGGACACAGTCATGCTGAAAGAGAAAAGGGTCTTCCCTAAATTGTTGCCATAATGATGGAAGAGTTCAATAGTCTATAATGTCTCTGTATGTCATAGCATTAACAGTACCCTGTTGACAGATAAAGCAACTGATTCATTGGTGTCACTGAACTCAGAAAATCTGTAAATATCAAGTAGTACAGCATCATGTTTTGAATAGGGATGCATTAGATTACAGTTCCCAATCATTTTTAGATGGATTAAGTGGTCAATCTGATATTAATGAATGATTATTCTCAAGGGACAAAGCAATTAGACAGGTTGGAGAACCTTGACCAGTTGCTGTTATTTCATCTGAGATAAACTGGTGACGGGACTACCCGCATGCTCTTCCCCCTTCCCCTTTTGTCTAAACAAGAACTCTGGTGTCGGCACAGCATTCTCATTGGGTGGTTGGGGCTTTCTCAGGGCTCTGTGCAGCCCATACAAGTTCCTCCACACCAAACTCATCAAACCAACTATGGACCTGCTTTGTGCACAGGGGCACAGTATTGTTGCGTAGTTTAGTAAAAAACAACTGCGCAGGGTTGACAACACTCAGTTCACAAAAATGCTGTGTGTTGTCAGCCCATAACAGCTATTTTTCTGTACTTGTAGGGTCTTTTAAGGGATACACATGGGGAAATGTGCATGTATTGCAGAGATGTACTGCATATGTTTTTTCTTTTTGTTTTGCCCTGACATGCACATTAAGGGCTTATGCACACGGGTTGCTAAGCCTGTACAACCCCCTCCCCCCCTACCAGGGAGCCACAGATTCTGTATACAGTCTCCCATAAAATCAATGGCTGTACGTGCGTAAATGCCGGTACTAACATAGAAAGATGTATGTCCGTATGCAAGTAGCTCCGTATGACTGCGTACAGTTTCATAAGGTCATTGACTTCTATAGGAGGCTGTACACAACACCTGCAGCACCCTGTCAGAGGGTGGGGTAGTGGGGGAATTTGCCAGTATTTACATTATATGTGCTCAACAGCCTATGTGCATGAGCCCTAAAGAGTTGAGCCTTCAGCTCATGGCAACTCACGGGATTGCTTCCCTTCTGCCATGATCCCCTAACCAGAAATACCAGGTACATATGGGTATAGAGGCACACAAATTTACAGCCTCCCTGTTCTTAGTGCTTGAGGGATCAATCACCAGCCCAAGGCACAGTCACATGAAGGGAAAGGGGTGTCCTGCTAAGCCCCAAGCAAGTGTCAACTTTCTGACTACGTGTGCAGAGAGATTTCTATAGCTCTAGCTGTGGATCTTGGCAATAGAGAAGCATGGCAGAGCTAAGAACAGGTACTGTACCTGCTATGGGGTGGTAAGCTATTTTTAGTCTACTGTCATCTTGAAGTGAAGTGAAGGGATTTCTAATTTTCAGATTTAATAAATTGTTACTTATTTCACTTGATACTCATTTAGATAATCTGCCAACTCTGCTTTGTGTTACTTTTTGTTTCTAACAATAGTTTGTTGTGTGGCCTAAGGCAACCTGTAGAAGAAGCCATTGTAGGTCCTTATAAATGAGTGGTATGTTGTCTTTGCCTGGCCGGGACATCACCAGGATGAAGTCAGTCACAGCAACAATTAAAGACAACCTCTAATTCTCTCTTTGTAAACAATTGTGGAAATGATAACCTTACATTAGAGAGATATACGGTATGTTTCTGCAACTTAGCAACTGGGAATGTGGAAGCACCTTGCAAGTCCACCATGACGTGATTCCAAACAATGACAGTGTAATGTCAATAGTTCCTTAAAGGGAATTTCCAGTTTAAAGCCCTACTCCAGACAAGACTTTTTTAGATTTAGATATATTGATGAAAATGTAGAGAGGGCTTAGAACACTGAGAGGCTTTTATTGCTGTGAGTGGACAACCGGAACACAAACAGCAAAAACAGGCAAGAAAAAGGTTGTGGCTGGAGTGGTGCTTTAAAGCTGAACTCCACGCAGGTATAAAAAGCACACATTAATGCAGGAAAAACAAAAGTGGCAACTGCTCCAATGAATTCATCACCAGCTTTTTAAAGTAAGGTGCACATGGACATTTCGCAGGTACACTTCCTGAGAAGTCAGAAAAAAAATAATTCTGTACTTGTTCAACAATTTACGTGGGGTTTTAGTTGCACATATTTGCAGATATATTTGAAAGCCACATTGCCACGTCCAGGCCCCTATATAATGGGTGGTCCCTAACTCCAGTCTAACAGGGATCCCATCTTGGGACATTCATAATAATAAATACATCAAGTGCAGGTATCCCTGGTGTTATTATCCCATTCCTTTTTAAAGGTGCAGGGATACCAGAGGCCCAGTAAAGCCCAAGGGCAGCTGAAGATGTGTCTCTGCACCAAATGTAGCAAGCAAAACAAAAGTGGCAACCACTCTAATGAATTCATTACCAGCTTTTTACGGTAAGGTGCATTTCACAGTACGATACAATACAAGGATGTCCCAGCACACTTACAGGGTAGTCAGCTAAAAACAAATCTACGCTGTCCCAACAATTAGGATCAAACCAGAGGTTTTAGTTGCATATTTTTTTTCTCATCTCTACAGGTTGAACTTGATGGACTTTTTTCAACCTGACTAACTATATAACTATATTCTTGCAACATATGTGGAAACCAAGCAAAACAAGAGTGGTAATTGCTCTAATAAATTAATTTTTCATTTTAAAAGCTTAACCTTAGGGTAAGCAAATATTATTATTGCTTAAGGTTGGAATTGTCACAGCATTTGTTGGGAATGGTGCATGTTTCTGTTAAAACACATGGTGGCAGATAATGTTTCTATGTGTAAATGGTTAACTTCAGAGTTAACCAAACCACAGTGACATTCGCTGTCCGTCTACTGGACTTAAATTGTTGTCCAGTGAGCTAGAAAATCTCTGACCAGGGTGAGGCAGAGAGTGGTATTGTCACATAGTGGTGGCAGCAAAGTGAGATCTGACTTGTATGTAGTTCGTCACATATTGGTGGCAGCACAGAGGGATCTGACCTGTAGTTTGTCACATATTGGTGGCAGCACGGAGGGATCTGACCTGTAGTTTGTCACATATTGGTGGCAGCACGGAGGGATCTGACCTGTAGTTTGTCACATATTGGTGGCAGCAAGGAGGGATCTGACCTGTAGTTCGTCACATATTGGTGGCAGCACGGAGGGATCTGACTTGTAGTTCATCACATAGTGGTGGCAGCAAAGTGGGATCTGACGTGTAGTTCGTCACATATTGGTGGCAGCACGGAGGGATCTGACCTGTAGTTCGTCACATA
>NW_017306298.1:2617296-2619721 GCF_000935625.1 Nanorana parkeri
TGTAGTTCGTCACATATTGGTGGCAGCACAGAGGGATCTGACCTGTAGTTTGTCACATATTGGTGGCAGCACGGAGGGATCTGACCTGTAGTTTGTCACATATTGGTGGCAGCACGGAGGGATCTGACCTGTAGTTTGTCACATATTGGTGGCAGCACGGAGGGATCTGACCTGTAGTTCGTCACATATTGGTGGCAGCAAGGAGGGATCTGACCTGTAGTTCGTCACATATTGGTGGCAGCACGGAGGGATCTGACTTGTAGTTCATCACATAGTGGTGGCAGCAAAGTGGGATCTGACGTGTAGTTCGTCACATATTGGTGGCAGCACGGAGGGATCTGACCTGTAGTTCGTCACATAGTGGTGGCAGCAAAGTGAGATCTGACTTGTAGTTCGTCACATATTGGTGGCAGCACGGAGGGATCTGACCTGTAGTTCATCACATATTGGTGGCAGCACGGAGGGATCTGACCTGTAGTTCATCACATATTGGTGGCAGCACGGAGGGATCTGACCTGTAGTTCATCACATATTGGTGGCAGCAGGTGAGATCTGACCTGTAGTTTGCCACATATTGGTGGCAGCACGGAGGGATCTGACGTGTAGTTCATCACATATTGGTGGCAGCAAAGTGAGATCTGACCTGTAGTTTGCCACATATTGGTGGCAGCATGGAGGGATCTGACGTGTAGTTCATCACATATTGGTGGCAGCAGGTGAGATCTCACCTGTAGTTTGTCATGTATTGGTGGCAAAGCAGTGGGATGTGACCTGCCGTACATCGCAGACCAACTGCCTGTTTTTACCGTTCCTCAACAGCACATGTAAACGAGACCTAAGGCTGACAGCACTGTGCAAAGCATTAAGTTAAATAATGGAATTATTATGGAATTAAATATCAAAACAATAAAGTTTTAATTGACTAACACTGCTGGCCCTTGTTCTCCAAGTCTAAGTAGTAAACAGACAGAATTTGGGTAATATTCAAGCCATTTTTTAAAGGTACTTCTAAGCATTCTCTAATTAATACATAGATTTATTACAATATGTATACACTATATCTGATTGGAGTTTATCTTTAATTGCATAAGGTTCATTATAATCCATGGAGAGTTAAAAGGGAATGATAAAACACAGGCCGTAAGCCTGAGTGTGGGGGTTTGACAGCTCTGGGGCAGTGCCAGCGCCTTGGATCAAAGTATTGGCCCTCTTTGGTCCAGCATAGAATTTATACTGTTTTGTTCCATATACTGTGAGGATCACATTCAAAGCCCTGTTTATTGTAGCTGAATATTGAACTCAGGGAAGAAACAGCACAAAATAATTGTTTAAAATCTAACTAAATGGTTTGAATTCTCTAAATACATTACAAAGTCTTACAATGTGTACAAAGTCTTACAATTTGTATCCTATAAGCAGCCTTATGATGAGTAGAAAAGCCTGTCCCCTGCCAGCATGCGGTAGAGAAGGATACTTACTCTTTGTGTGGAAGCAGTGGGCTGTCTGCATAGGTTCAGCAACCCCCTGCTGAGTCAGAGCTAGAGCTGTCCAATCAGCAGAGAGTGTGATTGCAGGTATCAATTAGCAGGGGGTGCTATACCCTACACTGCTGGAGCTGGTACAACACACTAGCCCATCTGCTAGCATTCTCTGTTTTGGTGGAGGGCTAGTGTGAATGGGCCCTTACTGACCCGGAACAAGTGTGCAAAAAAGGACTTTTGCCTTTCCAGCCAGGGAATGAGCATTTTTCAAAAGCAGCCCCTGTATGTGCCTCAAAACCAGGTTGCTTCATAGTCGGTGGAGCCCGGCATGCAAGAAGGCCAAATAAGTGCTAGTAATTCACTTCGGGCAGTGAACAGGACATTCTGCAGGCACCTAAGGGCAGGCTATTTTTGCTCTTACTATAATGAGAATGAAAGGGTGAGCAGACAGATCATTAATCTGGTGTTAATGTACAATTAGCGGTTCTGTTCTTTCAGCATAGTTATTAAATAGAAGATTGGAATGATTGTCGTTCTCAGCACAGCTTGTGTGTATAGCACAGAGGGGTAAACACAAGAGAAAAGCATTCTGCTACATATAATATCTCATTGATCAAAGCATTTCAAAGCAATAAGAGTCTCACGTAGAGGCAAATCACCTCTTATTGAAACTGACCTCATAGAGTGGAAAGACATAGGAGCTGCAATGTTGTACATGCTGAGCATATATAACAATACGCCATGTCTAGTCCCCAGCCTGGGTTGTGCTGCAGAAACCCGTTTCCAACCGTCACCTATGCCTGTGTCATATGACCTGCCAATTGTATTTATTGCCAGCCTGGCTTTTGGAAATACACTTTTTATGTGCCCCTGCCAGCTAGGGTTGCCACCTTTTCTTCAAACAAGGCATTTTCATATGGAGATATCAAAGTCGAGTCTATTTT
>NW_017306298.1:2619905-2694184 GCF_000935625.1 Nanorana parkeri
GTAGCCCCAAACTTAATTTTGGTTGCCCCTGTCTGCCTGAGATATTGTGTCCGGGTTTCTGCTGCCATGAAATCCAAACACAGCATTCAAAACCTGGACTGTCCGGGTCAATCCTGGACAGGTGGCAAGCCTACTGCCAGTATGTTTAGGGCCCATTCCCAACTATTAATTGTGGTGTGTTGCAATAATGCATGCAAAAGTGTTACCGCAATGTACAATAACTCAGCAGACATGCCTTAGCGCTTTGCTGCGCCATTCTTTCTCAACGGCGCCCCAGAACACTAAGGCAAAACACCTCAGATGGACGACGTTTTGCCTTAGTGTTATGGCGCCCTAAGGCAATCCAGGGAAAAGGATGCTTTGCCTTTTTTTGGTCTGCTTGGTGCGTTGGCAACCCATTCAAATTAATGGGCTTCCTTAACGCCGAGCATGTTAATGCCTGATTTAACACATGTTAATGGCAGTTTGTTAATGCACCACAGCACCTTCTAGGTTTGACTGGGCCCCTAAATATAACTCCAGCCAACACTTCCTTTTTCTTGTTTTAGATGAAGTGGTGAGGAGTTAGAACCACTGTCAAGGGTTACAATTTAAAGTGGGCTGTCAATGCACCACAGTGCACAAAAAAAGAACATCTCTGCCCCATTTTTTCCAACGCAGGACAACACAACACACATACAGTACTTGTTCACATCTGCGTAATGCAGGTACATGGTAATGTGCTGTATAGGTGCTTATGCATTAGGGTGCCATTCAAAATGAATGGCAGCATACTGCAGCTCACATATACCCATATGTTAATGTGGGTGTAGAAATAATGTGCAGTAAAATGGCCATTTTACCTTACATTAGCACAACCCATATATGAGGATGTGGCCTCAAACCATGATATGAAGGGTTTTAATTTTGACAATTATTTAAACTACAACTTCAGTGGAGTTGGGCTTTAAGGCCTGCTCTTCTCTTTCCCGCCTGCGTGGTGTTTGCCTGTTACCATGGCAACACAGCAATGTTCTGTAATTGACTTGACAACTTTTCAAAGCTAAACTGTTATTCAGCATCTCAGAAGCTCTCTTTGAAGTGGAACAACAACCTCTTATCCCTTACATCCATGGAAGGTGTCATCTTAGCCTCTATTTAGATTGCAGTTGCCATGGTGGTGATCAGCTATGACACCAGCCATTTGAGGGCTTGAACGTTTGGTTGAGGACTGAAGTAAGCACACTGATAATCATGAAAGCTGGCATGCCATAAAAGTAGGGATGCACTGATATCGATACTAGTATCGGTATTGGTGCCGATACTGAGTATTTGGGCGAGTACTCGTACTCACCCAAATGCTCCAATGCCTAGCCCCATACTTGAGCTTCCAGTATCAGGAAGCCGGGCAGCGAGTCATTACACGCTGCCCAGATTCCTGATTGGCCGGGAAGCCGGCTCTATGCCCCCTCGTCACAGGAACGATCCCTGATTGGCCAGAAAGCCGGCTTCATTCTCCCTCATCACTAGAACGCACAGGATCGCATATTCTGAAGGCTCCCTGCATTCAGGGGCGGGAGGGAGCATGGAAGTGCATTCATGTGAATGGCACTGCAGCCACACCTCCCCCACCCGCAGTGTGATCGCCCACACCAGAAGGCGTGGCAGAGCTATGGCCGTGTTCCAGTCCAGTGCAATAGCAAAAAACAGTGCTTGTACTTCAAACACTTCATCCTTTTTACAGAGACCATTTACATTAAAGAGACAAGTTAGATGTATCTGTTGGAGTTTAGCCAGTATGGAAGGACAGTGGAGATGGAGAGGAACTTTCATAAAGCCATCATAAAAATAGAGAGGACAATCTCTGCCTTCAATTCCCACCTTCTTTGTAGCATTTCCTCTTCTTCAGAACTACAGGTGCTCTTCTGGAGACCCATTTAACTTATTTAGTATATTGCTTTTTTTTAACGCTAGTTCTAGCTTATAGAATTACATAGGAAAGTGGGCAATTGGAACCTATGACCCTTATCATTGTGTCAGAAGGCAGACCAGGACGGGAAAGCTCTAAATGTGTTCATTGTTGCTCTTTAATGTAAAGAACGTAATTCCTGTCAATACCATGAGGTCAGGGATCCTTGGATCAGCTGTCCTGCAAGGCACACAGCTCACAAGTCTGTAGGCTTTTCAATTCATCTATCTATTACAGGTGTTTATATAGCATTGTCATTTGATGCACATTGTACATACTATTGTTTCACATCTGTCCCTGCCCTCAAGGAGCTTACAACCTAAGGCCCCTATGTCACATACATACAGGGCCAATTTAGAAACTTGACCTAGCAGCCTTTCTTTGGAGCGCGGGAGGAAGCCATGGTACCTGGAGAAAACCTACGCAAGCACATGGAGAACATGCAAACTCCATGCACATAGTGTCTTCAGATATAGAAACACCCATTATTTTGTTCATTGACTTAAAAAGAAAGTTCAAAAAACAATTCATGTTTCCATAAACTGTTTCTATGGATCACATTATCCAGTATAATACTGGTAATTATTGGTATAATAGATAATTATTGGTGCATTACAATGGTGATTTTTTTTTGTTCTGTACCTGAGACTTCGTTAAATATGAAATTAAAACAGGAAACACTTTCCTAAGAGTACTGTAAGGATAAGCATCAGAGAGCTTTCAAGTCAACTTGCCAAGGGCTTCTCATCCATTTTTATTTATCACAGAAGACTTCCCTCGTAGGGCAGTATTTGAATTTGACTCAGCAACAAAGTAAGCAACTTTCCAGCCTCCTGGCTACTTAATCACACTGCTTGGTCTGCCCTAGCCCATAGATTAACCCAGAGAGACCAGGGTCAGTGGGCATTGGGCTGGTATTTATGATATCACTTTAACATCACTTTGAGATGCTTCTGAGATCATTCAGATCATTCATTGTAGTTTACTTTGACTTGCAGTTGACCTCCTTTTGACCTGCAGTTGACCTGCTTTAAAGTGGAACTTTAACTAAGAACACTAAAACAACCGGAATGCAATCACATGCGGAAAGAGACCTCCACCGCTCCTTCCACGTTACAGTTCCACTGTTTGGGTTTGTTGCAGGTGCTGGCCAGAAATGCAATGCATGAATTAACTTAATGCATATTGAACTCCATTACTATAAGGTCCATTCACTAAAGGGTGAAGGGTTTGGAGAAGGCAGAAGTAAGAAATCTAGGCCAAAATAGCTGATTTGGAAAAATTCTCCAATTCAGTTCACATTCCAGTTCAGCTATGTTGTCCTAGATTGTTCACTTTTCCTGCCTTCTCCAAACTCTTCACCCTTTAGTGAATAGCCCTGTATGCAATCCTCTAACTCGCACAATGTAAAATGCATTGGACCAGCCAGGTTCTGTAAAAAAGCCAGATTTCCTACTGGGCATGCACAGGATTCCTTTCATTCTCTGCTCTACCAAGAGAGATGTTGAAATGAAGAATCCTCATTGGGCTGAGCTCACGGCATCTCTCCCAGCTGTCAGCAACTCACGCAAGATGTATGTGGAGGCTGTGAGTCATCATGGAGCTTGGGTTTTGCGAGTAAGTACTATACTGTTTAAAGATTGCTATGGTAGCTGTGAGTGCAGATAGGATATCAGCATCATTACAGAATTATTGAGGGCAGATTGTAAGCGTCATTACAGAGGAGACCCACCTTCTGGTTTCAACTGTGCAGGCCTGGGATTTAGTACAGGCATGGGGGCAATCAGGAAGTGGTGCAAGAAAAAGATGGCCCTGTCATCATTTGGTGACTGACAGAACTGCTCCATTTCCAGCAATCTGTGCACACATAGGACTTAAACACTTGTAATAAAAAATTATGAAGCATGTTTAAGCTTCTGCTAGGATTATCCTAAAGGTTTTACGGCTTACAGTTACGCTTTAGGTGGGTTTTGCATTCTCATAAACCTGCATAGGAATGCAAAACTGTCTGAACAGAACATAAGCCCGTCAACGCAAGCCCTTATATGCTGGTTTGGTTCAGGCACCTTACCATTCAGACTTGACACAGAACTTGCTCTCAAGAGAGTCTCCCACTGTCAATCAGACATTGATCTGGTTTGGGTGCCTGTTCTTATAGATCAGGCAGGCTTGAATGCACCTTCCCAGTGCAACTGCCTTCTTCTGTTATCAACAATGGCTTCCTCAGGAGAGACTGCTGACTGAGTACAGACTCTTCACATTTGTGGGCAAAACCCACTTGACTCTAATCATATCTCTGCCTGTTTCTCTGCCAGAACTGGCTATCCCAGTGTAATTTACCATATTTACAGCAAGCCTGTCTGTCACAGTATATATTATATTAAAGGAGAACTATGGGGTTAAGGCTTTTCCCCATAGTTCTCCTTAGGGTAACGGGAGGACACAAACTAGCGTCCTCCCGTCACCCTAGGCTCAGTATACCGCGAGCTGCTGCTATATATTATATTAAAGGAGAACTATGGGGTTAAGGCTTTTCCCCATAGTTCTCCGTAGGGTAACGGGAGGACAGAACAAGCGTCCTCCCGTCACCCTAGGCTCAGTATACCGCGAGCTGGCTCAGTATACCGTATACTGAGACGCAGCAGCTGAAGCGAATCCGGACAATTGTGCCGGGAAATGCCCAGCTGCGTGACTGACAGCTGGCTCTGCCTATCTAGAGGCAGAGCCAGCTGTACCCGCCCCCTCCCCTGTCCGTTCCGCCAGTCAGCGCTGGCGGATCGGAGCGGGGAGGGGGTATCCATCCCCTCCCCTGTCACGGCAGAGAGCCGTGACAGGATCGAGAGGTGAGCGAACGCCGGTATTCTGTAATTTTTCCTAATTATAATAAAAAATAAAAACCCCAGTGGTGATTAAATACCCCCAAAATAAAGCCCTATCTGTCCCCAAAGAATGGTATAAAATTCATTTCAGTACAGCGTTGCATGACGGAATAAACGTCAGTCAAAGGACTGCAGCGCTGAACACTGAAAAATGGCCTGGCCAGGAAGGGGGTCTAAACACCTGGTCTTGAAGTGGTTAAAGAGGAACTTTACCCTTATGTTTGAAATGACCACAAAGACACCTTTAAACATGTTTTGTAATGGAAATCTATAAACAGATACTTCTAGGTAATTGCAGTTTTTATATTCTTTGCATACCTTATTTTTCTTTTTCTCCCTATTCTTCTAACAGTGGCCATTTTTACTAACGGCAGAATACTATATCTCCCTTTACTTACTGGAACTCTGGCACATGTGACTAGGACATGTGGCCATGCACATTATCTCAGTGGAGGAAAATGCCTTTCCCTGAGATCTCATAAGATTACAGATGAGCAATGCTCTGCTGATGCAACTTTCCCAGGATGATGTGAGGTTTAGTGAAAAGGGGTAAAGGTCCACTCTAAGGCTGGATTCACACCTCTGTGGTGTGGTAGCACACTTACACTGCACCAAGGCAGCCCATTCCTATGAATTGCCCGCTAAACACACCAAACTGAAACAGAAAAGTTGCATGTACTATTTTTTGTATTGTGTTACCATGCGTTGTGATGTGCTGCAACCTACATCTGTTGGCAAGGTACATTGAGGTGCCATTAAGAATTAATGTTACTGCACTGCTGGAACAGTGTAAGCTTTGCCTAAATGTTGGGGATCAGTGGTGAGTGCCACCTTAAACACTGATGGGCAGTGATGTATGACCCCTGAAATGTTGGTCAGAGTCTCCATAACATTGGTATTCAGTGGTCTGTACCCATTGTTATATAGGAGTTGTTTTCCCTTTTGCTGGTAGTAAGAGGAGTTCCAGTAGTATTTACTTACCTGAATAAAGCTGCAGAAGTCCCATGCCTCTGTCTCCTACCTACCGGGTCTCTGCTAAGTGATGTCATGTTGGAACTACTGATACAAGGATGTTTGGTCTGGATTGCAATATGCCTGGTGCTGCTTTCATACAGCAGAGAACGTCAGAATAACTTGTTGTGTTAGAGGACTTGCTAGACCTGGGGCACCGAGCAGGAGATGTAGGTCTAGGGATGCCTATGATGGATGGTTTGCTGTTCCAGTGCTCGCACTCACACCAGAGAGCTTTGACATCCCATGAGGAGGAGAAGCTCCCAATGCATTAAATCTTTTCACATGCATGTGAATAACTGTTAGAAGTATGGGGATGCCATGAACACATTTTTTTTCATATAAAGCATTGTTTTATAAAATCCAAAATTTCATAAGTGCTGTATTTCGTGGTTAGTTTAAAAGCTTAATATGTATGTAATACCAACATTCTTTTTTTATTTGTGGATAAAGCAGGGAAGGGTTAGAACCTCTGTCAAGTCAGTGACAGATTTACTCACTCTGTTCGTCCTGGTGACCACTGTCAGCGGAACTCAAATTGAGAGAAGATCCAACATTTTGAGTTGTCACTGGAATGTGAATAGAGGAGAAACATAAGACAATTTGGCTTACATATACTTTAATGGTGTTGTTTGGAAAATTCAATCACTGAAAATAGACATTTATTGTATTTATTCCATGGACAAATTTTACAACAAAGAAGGAAACCGTCACAGCTGATGTGGCAAATAAAAAGGGAAAAAAGGTTAGCAGCATTTTACAGATCTGGGTCTCAGGAGAGGATAAAAGCCTTGGTGACAGAAGCATCCTTTTCAATGAGACTCTCCAGTAGCCGTCTCAAGATTAATGTCCCACAGATGCTTTAGTGAGAGCCCCTTCCCTCTCTGCTGCAATGCAGTGAGGTCATCGAACACCTTGCCGTGTGATTGGTAATCTAGCTCACCTCTGGGGATTCCTTCAATGTGATATGGAAGTTACTGGACCACTGTGTATGAGATTATTAGATATCCTTCCAGTGATTTTCTTGCCACTGATCCAGCGTCTCAAGCTGCATTACAGATAAGACTTCAAGTCAGCAGCCTACATCCATGCTATGCGAGTATGATATATTACCAGCAAATCGATATGGTAGGTAATACATGCATACAGCCATTAGTGCCTTCAAAAGTAATGAGATCGTCCCTCACGTTGGTTACTGCAGCTGTAAAGGGGTATTAGAATTTCCTCTTTTCTTCTCCTGCAGAACAGCCTGGGAGGAAAGAGAGGTGTCATTACAGTGCAAGAGAAATTCTGACTTCTGACTGGGTCATGTCAGTGACGGCCACTTACTTTGATGTGACTTTTAGGCAGTGGTAATAAAATTAGAAGGTAAAGGGGGCCTCACCTGGGACCCATGACACTACCAAGGGACTGCCCATAATATACAGTATACCTTATATTATACTGCAGAACACTGTCAGAGACTGCAGCCATACTACAGGGGATGGTCAGAGTCTGTAGACATTCTGTGCAGGTGTGGTGGGGTATACTTTACATAAGACTGCTGGACATTACTGATGTAAAAGATCTTTTACAGTTCAATGTTCTCACTTCCACTAAGAACTGTTGGGGTCTAAGAGCTACACAACAAATTCCATAGGACCTCATATGGCCCTTTGGTCAAAAGTTGGGCACCAGGACTTTTGTGTCACATTTCTCATTCAGAACTCATTGAAGTCTTCACTGGTCCTTTTGCCTTTACATTTTTCTATCCTAACAAGGGATCATAGTACCCAACTAGACCGGCTGGCCTGAAACTCCATTCCCACCTGTCTCCCTGAACTCCTTTTCTGGCTAGGAGAACATTCTATATGCAGCATCATTCACACCTAAAGAGGCTGGTCTGGTATTCCCTCCTGGCCCATCTCACAAATCAGAACCTATATAATTCAAGGAAAAAGAGCTGCACTCTGGATCAGTTACTACTACGTAATTTAATCCAACACCAGGCTCCAGCCCACCTGAGCTCCTCTGTGATGCATTTCTCTCAACAAGAACTTACTTATTCTTAGAGTGTATCCCAACCTCCCATCTCACTGAAATCCACACTATCCAGAAGAACATTCTGTGTGCAGCTTCATTCACGCCTAGAAAGGTTGGTCTAACAATTCTAGTGACCATTGAAGATATGTAGACAAGGAACTTAGTGCAGAGCTCTTACCATGTGAATCCCCAAGAGATATAATAAACTGTCAGGTAACTCCCTGGTGTCTACCAAACACTGAAATATAACTTTTGGGTGGACTGATCCTCTAAAGTGGACCTTTACCCATATCTTTAAAATAACAACAAACACAACTTTGGAAATGTTAGTAATGAGAATCTACAAACACATACTTCTAGATATTTTGCCGGCTTTGTATTCTTTGCATTCCTTATTTCTCTTTTCTTTCCCTTTCTTCTGACATTGGCCATGTTTACTAAGGACAGATTAGTAGCTCTCCTTTTACTTCCTGGATTTCTGGCACATGTGACTAGACATGTGACTAGGACATGTGACCATGCACATTATTGCAGGGGAGGAAAATGCCTTTCCCTGACATCTCATGAGATTACAGATGAGATTTCCCAGCAATGCTCTGCTGATGACAAGACAATCCCAGTGTGCATCGCTTTGGCAAACTGAAGTCATTTTGCCCTTTCAAAGCAGGAAGTGAATGCTCTGCAAGTGTAAGTATTTCACAATCACAGCATTTTGTACCTGACATGTCTATGTTATTATTAATCATCATACATAGAGGGATGCATTGGTAGATTTAGATTTTTGAGTGTAAAGGTCAGTTTTAATATAAGGACACAATATTCACCTTGACAGGCAGAAGGGAAACGAATGAGTAAATCTAGCAGAGATATGTTTAAAATTATTACATGAAATTGATAGTTTGTTCTGCTGTGTTTATTCCCAAGAACATATAAAAAGAAGGAATTCATCCTGAATGTATTAGTAAAAACCCAGACATACATTTCTGTATACCACTGAGATCCCTTTATCTATACAGATATGACTGAGCCAAATTTCCAGTGCCAGGCAGGGAAAAGAAGTGAAATGGGATACTTGTATGTTGCGCTCGGTTCAAAATCTACAGGTGAAACTCGAATAATTAGAATATCGCGCAAAGTTCATTTATTTCACTAATGCAACTTAAAAGGTGAAACTAATATATGAGATAGACTCATTACATGCAAAGCAAGATAATTTAAGCCGTGATTTGTCATAATTGTGATGATTATGGCTTACAGCTCATGAAAACCCCAAGAACCCCAAATCCACAACCTCAAAAAAGTAGATTATTACATGCAATCAATAAAACAAGGATTGTACATAGAACAATATCGGACCTCTGAAAAGTACAAGCATGCATATGTACTCAGTACTTGGTTTGGGCCCCTTTTGCAGCACTTACTGCAATTACTTTTGCACGATATTCTAATTATTCGAGTTTCACCTGTATTTGGTTTGTCCGTGATATATCATCAAAACAATAGTTTATATAAGTCGATGTGGTGAAAGGTGATAATACAATTAAATGAACACAATCTATATAAAAAAACTAATGTGTATATACTAAATGTGGATCTGTGATCTTTTTGTCGAAAAACATATTTTTTCCTTTTGAGTTAAGGATTTAGTCATCTTTCACCTTGAGTGGCTCCGCTCCACTACCGCAGATTGCTTGTATATGATTACATCTTTCAAATATGATGGACAACTTGTAGTTCCGCTCTAGATCACCATCTCACTGTTTTATTGTCTGGCACAATAATTCATAGGTAGATTTCACTTAGACGGCAGTCCACAATCCATTTTTTGCACCAATTTCACTGTGCGCCTTTGGGTTCACAGTTTGTACTAGACACGGCTATTTAGCACTTTTTGATACTTTTCAAGTCACTTCCGCTTAAAAGCCATCACTCAGTTTTTTCACATACTTTATTTATTAGCATTTGTGATCACACATCCACATTTAGTATATACACATTAGTTTTTTTATATAGATTGTGTTCATTTAATTGTATTATCACCTTTCACCACATCGACTTATATAAACTATTGTTTTGATGATATATCACGGACAAACCAAATAGATTTTGAACCGAGCGCAACATACAAGCCTCCCATTTTACATCTATACATACATTGTTGCGGCTGGTGCCGACATACCTACTTCCAGCGCAAACTATTTTGTTTAATATATAGGGAAAAGAAGTGAACTAGATAAGAGTTATCATGTAGAAAGTCTTGGGAAGAGTGAAGATGTTTCCACCAGAATGAACTCCTGGGAAAAGAAATCACACTCAGAGTGTTCATGTTAAGGGCGGAGGAAGTTTACACTGTGCGAAAGCAAGGTTAAAAATAAATCCTGATTTAAAAAAAAAATGTGCTAAAACTATGACTAGAGAAGCTGAGTGGAGAATAACTACTTCCCACTTCTCGGTTCATGTTTGTGAATGTGTCTCATTTACTCTCTGGTCTCCCTTTCCTCCTCTTTCTTGTTTCCCTTTCACACACTCTCTGCCCTTTTACTCCAACTTCTCTCTTTTCTCCTTCCTTGAAGCCTCACTCCCTCAGTCCTTTTATTTGACCATCTCCCCCTCTCTCATTCTCCTTTTCTCTGTCTCTCCTCCTACTCTCGCTTTTCACCTTCTTGTTCTCTTCACACGCACTCTCAATCTATTTCTCATATTTCCTACCTAGCTCTCATTTCTTCTTGCTAACCTTCTTCACTTTTTTGTTCTCTCTCCCTTCCTTTTCTTTCCCACCTCTTGTTCTCTATTTCCCTTTTACACATTTTGCATCTCTCTCTCTAGTCTCACTCTCTTAAGCCTTCTCACCTCTCTTCCTTCCTCTTCTCCCTCTTCATTCCTCTCTAGTCTCACTTTCTCAAGCCTTGTATCTAACCTTTTTCCCCTCACCCATTCTCTCTCTTTCTTTCTCTCCCCTCCTTCCTTCTTCTATAGTCTCCCTCGCTCAAGCCTATCTTCTCCTTTTCTTTTTCTCCCTCTATCTTTTTCTCCCCTCTTCCTTCCTCTTCTCTTTCCCCACTTCTTTATAGTCTCACTCTCTCTATCTCTCTTTCTTTTTCTCCATCTCTCTCTCCCCCTCTTCCCTCCTCTTCCCTCTCCCCCCTTCCCTCGAGTCTCACTCTCTCAGGTCTTCTAACCTTCACTCCCTCTCTCTTTCTTCCTCCATCTTTCTCTATTTCCTCTCTTCCTTTCTCTCTAATCCTTCTCTCCAGTCTCATTTTCTCCTTCTCTCCTACCATTCCCCCCTCTCTTGTTCTCCCTGTATCTCTCTCTTCCTTCTTTCTTATGCTTCTTTCTCCTCCTTCCTTACTAATCTCTTTCTCTCAAACCTTCTCTCTAATCTTCTCCTCCTCTCTCGTTCTCCCTCCATCTCTCTCTTCCTTCTTTCTTCCCCTTCTTTCTTCTCCTTCCTATCTAGTCTCTTTCTCTCAAGCCTTCTCTCTAATCTTCTCCTCCTCTTTCGTTCTCCCTCCATCTCTCTCTTCCTTCTTTCTCCTCCTTCCTCTCAATCTCTTTCTCTCAAACCTTCTCTCTAGCCTTCTCACCCTCTCTTCTTCTCCCTTCATCTCTCTCTTCCCTCTGTCTTCCTCTTCTGCCCTGTCCTTCCTCTCTAGTCTCATACCCTCAAACCTTCTCTCCCTCTCCAGTTATCCCTCTGTCTCTCTCTCCCTTCTTCCTTTCTCTTCTCAAGCTAGTAATTGGACTGGTTATAAAAAACCTGCCCACCACTAGATAGAGCCGAGAAGCATAGGAATTTCCTATGCTCTTCGGCTCTAGTCATTCAGATAGCATTCGCCCAGCGCATGGCTGGGTGGATGATTTATAAAACAGTTCCTTACTGATAATATAGATGTAGGATATGAGGAAAGGGAGCAGTGGAGGAACACGGGGAAGATTAGTATATGTGGGCCAGGGAGTCAGAATCACTTTGAGATGCAATATTTAAATGTTTATTCAACGCCAGTAAGGATTGCCTTTCTTTGTCAGCAGATACATATTTTTTGTATATACACAAGAACTCTCTTCCACTGTGTGCTCAGAGACGTATAGCTGTGCATAGATGTGGTCTTTGCAGTGAAGTGGTTAGCTGTTTTTAGCCCTCTCCAGCCCTATCATTATAAGAGGAAGAATGTATCTATAAAAATTAGCTTTGGCCTCTTGTCTTCTTCCAAGTTTGTGCTCTTCTTTTCTGAAACTATCAATGTTTGTGTTTTTTCCAAGTAGGAATACATTTGTACTGAATATATAAGCAGTTCAGGTATGCATTGCAAAGTATTGAAAACTGAGTAGGGCCCCTTTCACACAGACAGTCCAATCGGGTCTGCCAGTCAGTTTTTCAGGCACACCTGTTCAGATGTCCAATGTAAGTCTATAGGCAGCCTTGTGGAAATGGCCAGGTCCGGAAAGAACAAACAGATCAGAGATCCGTTTTGCTGGACCTAGTCGTGCCGGATCAGGGGTAATCTGATGTAAATGGACACATGTCCTACGTTTACATCAGATTCCCCATAGACAGACACAGGGTCCAGCAGTTTCAGTTTCTTTTTTCCATCGCAAGATTAAGAAAAAAACTGTACGGACATGGATGTCACAGGAGGGGATCTGTGCACGGATCCCTTCCTGATCAGCTCATGTGAAAGGGGCCTACGAGTTTGTGTTTCAGCCATGGATTTTAATCAATAGCAAATCTTTAAATGCTTACCTCCTGTAAAACCCAAGATTGTACATTGGAATAAAACCTGACAGTGAATGGATCAATTATAGGTGTAATGTGGAAAGTTCTGATGCAACTGGGTCAAAACTCTTATTCTGTTTATCTTGATTTGAATGCTCTATAATCTTCTGCAGCAATATTTCACAGAGATCCTCACATGTGTGTCTGTTTCCTGACGCCTGTGCTTTGTATTATATATCACCAGTCATATTCAGATTTCCAAAGCACATTTGAGATCGTCCCAAGACCTGCTGCTCTCTAGTCTCCTGATCACCTCCTCCCAGGCTTGCCTCCAGGACTTCTATTGCGTCTCGTCTTCCATGTTACTTTTGGACGGAGTTCTGCTTTAAGTGAGCCATTTCTGCTCTGAGTGCACCAGGCCCCTGGGAACTAGATAAAACATTAGTACAGAATTAAGCCATTGCTTTCTTATAAATCTAAAGCATTAAAATGCACAAAAGCTAATAAGGATTTAGCTTTGCCAAGATTATAACAAAAAATATGAATATAACCTCATTCTTTTTTTTTTTTTTTTATCCCAGCCGGTATTTTTTTTGCATGAATGGAATGAAGAGACAGTTAATAATGATATGTAAATCACAGACTTAGTCATTCAGATTTAATACACCTTGTGTCAGGTTAAAGTGTTCCTACCATCTTGGGGCTCCTATTTTAATTTTGCACATTGGCCAACATGTCAGGGTTCTATATGACTCAGAACAAGGGCTGCAGTGAATTTAGCACATGCTACAGCTCTTGCTCAATACAGTGAACACTTTATAAAGTACTAGGGATGAGCGAAATTAAGAGTTTTTATCTCTCTGAAATTTTGGCAAAAATTAGGACATTTTGGTGAAACACATGGGAATCAATGAGGAAGGGAATGAAAGTGTTATACAGAATGCTTGTATACCCTAGTTCTTTCTTTTCAATGTCATATCTGTAGGCCGTACATGGTCTCTCACAAGAAAACCTAGGTAGGTGACACTCCTCCCTTCCAGCACCATCTAGGACATTTAGGACATTGGAAGCAAGCCTCAGCACTGCAGGAACCAAACCCGCATATGCACAGCTTGCTCCGTCTGAGGCAGCCGCGGCTGAGCTCAGTCTTGTATGACAGAGGAAGAGAAAGCACACTGTATATGCGTGGGGTTCAAATGAGCCTGAGCAGTGCAAGGGGTGAGCTTATGAGGTTTGGCACATCCTGCCATCTAGGTAACAATTGCTTGAAATTAGCCAGCAATAGGGAGGAGGAGAAAATGCTGTGATTTCACACCACTTCCAGTGTAAAAGTAATGCAGAAGAATTGTGTTTGCAGTGATCTGCTACAGCTGCTCTAATGGAGCGCTGAGTAGGAAGATCGAAGGCCCAGGAGCGGATTGTGTCTGCTCCTGGGCTTAGCACTGTCAAGGAAAGAGTTCCAGCACTAGTGCCAGCGGGACCCCAGAGGAGCAGCTGAGTCTGCATGCCATTTTAAAAGAGCACTAGGGTAATTAGCAGCTGTCCCTGCACTGCTTTAAAATGCCAGGACTCAAGTGAACATTTACTTTGGACATTTCCTCTCATTTTATGTTGTGTGTCCGGGACAGGAAGTAAAGGGAAATCTCACAGTGGGACAAAGGCAGGACAAACAAAAATAATAGGGAGCTTCTAATCCTTTCTTAAATCTAAAACTAAGAACGGAAAAATAGCTTTGGCTTTCATATCTGGATGTTCCTTGAGGATATTTAGGAAGTTGCAGCAACCCATGTAGACCAACGCACAAAATTAACATTACAATGTGAACTGTAATGCACGTGCATAGGTATAAGTGACCATTGTCACCAAAACAGAAAACAATGGGAAATCCTACATTTTAGAGTTGTCACAAGAGCAACAGGTGAGGAGAAATTTTCCAGTGGGGACAAATGTTCCAGTGACAACTATCTAAGATGGGAATCCAACATTTTCAATTGCCAACAGATCAGGAACAGATAGAAAGTCTTCCCATATAGGCACCTGTTGCCTTGACAACTGTCTAAGAGGGGAACTCTGTCATATTGGAAAGATATCCTCTCACTTCCTGTTGAGTCTACAGGAAAGGAAGTTAAGTGAAATCTCCCTGAAGAGACACTTAGGGCAAAAATACTCAAAATGTCAGTAGTTTTAACCCTTCCCTACTACATCCAAATTGAAAAAAAAGTTTGGGCTTTCTATAAATGTTTTAGCATTAATAATTGGAAACGAAGTAACCTGGCATCCCTACGTGTTGGACACATACAAAATGGACATGACTATATCATTTAGAGAAGAGATAGAGCAGGACTGTACCTTCATCTTTAGTTAGATAGGTCATGTGGAAGGGGGGTTGTGCATGATCCAGCAGCAGAATCATTAATGCATGTAGGTAGCTTTACTTATACATGTTGGGAGTCACCACCAAGATCCCTATAATTATATAGTTTATAATATTAACGGTCACAGGCACACATTGGGCCAGATAAACGATGGTGATTGTTGAGTAATGCGAACCATTGCAGGTGACATCTTATGTTGGCGCATCGCATGTCAAATAACCTATTATGTTGCAGAGTATATAGATTGGTCGCACAGTAGAATGTGTAACTGTCTTACACCCTCATCCTTTTGGTGCACTCCTACACACCTCTAAATATTGCTACACTCTTTTTCTGAAACATTATTTATTTGGCGCAGATGGTGAGACTTTTTGTGAAAAAAGTCGCACTTGGTAGGTTTTTTTTTACTATTGGTACACCAGTTGATCTTTCATTAGGCGGTAGCTGTCATTTGAACTATTAGGTGCACCAACAATATTTTACATGCCCAATTATCTCCTGTGTGCCTGAGTGAGAAATGACCTGAATTAACCTCCCCCCAGCAGGAAAACAACTTATGGTAGTACCAAAAATATGTGTGATGTCTCCAGAATCTACAGGCAGTTGCCATGGCAGCAGAACCTGATGGAATACAAGATAGTTGTACAGGAAGCTGATTGTTTAGTGATACTTTCTCATTAGTCATTCACAGACCCTGAATTATTCTGGCTGAAGGTTTAATCCAGTTGCATTTTAGGTCTGTTTAAAAAATCAAAGTCGATAGTAAATAGGCTGGGATGGGTAATGCATTGTTCTGTTCCTAAGAGAGAATTTGATTTAGCCCCTGTTCACACATCTATGATGCAACATCACAGGTACTCTTTGTTTCATTGAAGCAGGGCAGCCCTTTCATTTTAATAGGCTGCCTGCCGCAGCTAAATCACTCTCAGTGCATGTACCTTTTTAAAAAAATCACATTGCACCACAAAGAATGCTAATAGGTTAACATGAGATGTAGTGTGATGCAATACACATGTGATGGCTCAGTGCGTTGGGGTGCCATTAAGAAATAATTGTACCGCAGCACACCTAACATTGGAACATATAATCGTACATGTTCCTGCATTGCACTTTGACAATGAACCCTCTTTTTAGTAGGTTGGAAAAGTTTGACCTCCCATATATATATATACATATATATATGTATGTATACATATATATATATATGTATACATATTAATGCTGATTATGAGGCAGCTGTCATTTGTAAGGAGCACACGCAGCTCTTGGGATTTGTACATCTCTGTTTTAATGTATGATATTTTTTTTATAAATATATATTAGAGATGCACAGATGCCATTTTTTCAAGTACAAGTACTGATCCTTTTCCAAGTCCTCACAGATACAAGTACTGATCCTTGTCCAAGTCCTCACAGATACAAGTACTGATCCTTGTCCAAGTCCTCACAGATACAAGTACTGATCCTTGTCCAAGTCCTCACAGATACAAGTACTGATCCTTGTCCAAGTCCTCACAGATACAAGTACTGATCCTTGTCCAAGTCCTCACAGATACAAGTACTGATCCTTGTCCAAGTCCTCACAGATACAAGTACTGATCCTTGTCCAAGTCCTCACAGATACAAGTACTGATCCTTGTCCAAGTCCTCACAGATACAAGTACTGATACATTTTTGTTTATTGTCATGTGACAGTTTTTCTAAAACAATACAGACTAATGATTTCAGGACAGTGGTGGAGCGCCAGACCCAGGTCCCAGCTGCAACCCATTGCAACCGCTGCAACCGCTGCAACCCTGGTAGTTCTCATGAAAATGCCAAGTATCTGCACTGGTATCTGAACTGGTATCTGAACATCCCTAGTAGTAATGATCATGTTGCAGTACTAGGTGTTATTAAAGCACCACTTAAAAAAATAGAAAATGAAATAAAGCATAACCCCACATTCCCCCGCCCCCCCATTTTTGGGGACCCCATGTTTTTTTTTTTTTATCTTCTGCAGACTAAAAAAAAAAAAAAAGATAAAAAAAAAAAAAAAAGTTTTTTTTTTCTCTAATGTCACTTTGCTGCAACGATATTCTGTGAACAAATGAAATTACGTACAGACTACCGCTAACAAAATTTTTCCAAATCCGAAACGAATTGACTTTCGGACCCGAACCCAGAAAAACGAAATAACGCAAAATCCGAATGAAAACGTAACAAAACACATTTTTTGCCGGTGCACATGTCTAGAGACCATTAATAATCAAAGAAAGAAAAGACAACTTTACATTCACTTTAAAGCAACACCTTGATAAATGTGTTTCCATTGCCATCCTCATGTTGAATATGCTAGTTGCCTAATTATTTATTTCAGCCACTGAACAATACTTTCTGGTTTCCTTACCTGAAAAAAGTACGACCACGAAAGTCAGAGAAAAGTCTTATCTGTATATTTGTTCTAAATCAGTGAATCAAAGTATTCAAGTCTGGAGGTGAGCATGGAAACTCAGCAAATAGCAGTTTCATGTAAGGAAAGGTAAGTAATGGCAGCCTTCAGGTTTCTCTAAGGACAGGTTTACCTTGTACGCTGCATTCCTAAAGCTGAGCTCAGGGTAGATATAAAAGACACAAATGAATGAAGCTCTATATTCAATAATACATCTTTAATTGTATGCTTAAAATGCAACTAATTTAAGTACCTGAACTTGACTTTATTTCAGCATCTTGCAATCACCTGTATAGCGGCAGGATAGGAGGTAGGAGGAGGGCAGCACTAGGAGCCAATCAGGTGTGTAGCATGCAAATACTGTATAAATGAAGAAGCAATGAGCAAAGGGAGTATCTTATCAGCTCATGCTGCTCCTTCACTATCCAATCAGCATGACAGGGGCCAGGGACATAACACTACTGTATTTCTAACTGCAACAGAGAAAGTGTTGTCATCCTCCTGGTTGTGTGACATTCTCAAGACTGAATGGATTGAATTGCAAACTCTTTGTGAGGTATAATAGCTTCCATATATGTATTGCCATATTTTCTTGGAGTTCAGCTTTATTTCAGGATTAAAATCGGTGGGTACGGGGATCATTTAGAGGGTATTGAAAAACATCCCCATCAGCCTGCTACATTGGTGATAGTTCTTCCTCTGCTCTTTATCATAGCAGATTGCTTGAATTACATGTTCCTTGTTTTTCTTATCCTTTTAATAAACATACATCAGATCATTTCCTCCGTCATCGGAATAAAATGACTCCGGCTTTTGCTACACTGCCAGCAGTGCTCCTGATTTTGATCTTCATTTTCTTTTCCTCCCTGTGATCTGTAATGTTCTGATACAAATGAGACACAGTTCACTGGCAGCTAACTTGCAAAATGTTTTTAATTATCTGCAAAGCAATCGGGAAGGGAAATCAAGGGAGCCTCTGGATAAGACGGGACATCAAGAAGATCATTTGCATATCTTAATAATAAACCGGGCTGCGCAAGTGGTTGGGAAGTTCTTGAAGGAAAGATCACAAAGGGTTAATTAGCCTTAGCATCTGAAGTCTCCGCGCTGGACAGTGTCCTAAATTTATTTGGAAATGTTCTCCGGTGATAGGAAGGTGGTTGACATCTGAAGAATGATGGGTAACTTTGATTGTATGGCCTGGGATATTAAATTTATTTTTTTAGGATACATTAATAAAACTAGTTTGCATTGATTGAAAAAAGTTTGTGCTGGAGTTGGACTTTATTATATTTTTATTGGGGAGCTGCCCCAAATTTGCTTATTACAACTTCCATATGTAGATTTAGCGCTAAGTTGCACGCAATTAGCAGCAGCGTTGTCAGCCTGCCTGTGCACCTTTAGTTAGCTGTTAGGTCAGGTCTAGCAGATATGCAGACCAGTGTCCAACGAAGGATCTGGCCAACTGAACAAGTGTTGTTACTGGCAGGATTTTCAGTAAGGCTTCATTCACATCTTTACGATGCAAGAGCATACGCAATGCTGCATGCGCTCCCGCAACGCATGTTGCAATGTTAGGTGCAATATGGTGCCATTATATATTATTGGCACCTCAATGCACCTAGCCATCGCATGTTGTATCACACCACATCGTATGGTAACCTATTATCATGTGATGTGGTTTGTTGCAATTTTTGCCCTTCTTTAAGAGCCTGTGCAGACCTCCACAATCCAGGATCGCGTGTCCCAGGATCGCGCGGTCCTGCACAATGCAGGCAGCGATTGCCGCACAGCCCCATTGGTGACATCTGCACGGCAATCACAGAAAAAAGTTTCTTTTTGCCATACACGACGCGCGGCTGTTTTAGCCGTGATCGTCTTCGGAAGCACGAGCGGAATCGCGGTCAGGAAACCGCGCGATCTGCCTGGCGTGACTGGGGTGCCATTAGAAAATAATGGCACCCACAGCGTGATCGGTTCACACATTGGTGACTCCTGACCGTGCAGCAATTCTGCACGAGGTGTCGCCTAGGTGTGCACTGGCCCTAAGTGTAATTTAGCTTTGGTAATGGAACACATTTCAGAGGCGCTGGGATTTATTTTCTCTCTAAAATTATCCAGATGCAGCAAAGTTTTCATGCAAGCTCACTAGCACTAGGGAGGTGGCTCCCAAACAAGACAGGCCTCCCTTGTTAGGTAACCAGAAGTGACTCAATGTGAAGAATAAAGGGGGCCAAACCTAAATGTGAAAGAGTCCAAATGTGCCTTTAATTGTTTACAAATCTATTAAGCAAAAAAAAAAAAAAAGCCAATGTGTTTCAGGCCCAACAACACTTTCCCTTCATCAGGGCTTAGGATGGGATAAGGTTTTGATTGGATTCAAGATACTACAACCTCTCTATAAACTTTGATAAATGGATCTCCTTTATGGCTCCAATTAGTTGCAACCTGCATGCTGCTTATCCCATCTTAAGCCACATTTTTCTTGAATTGGCTTATATCTATTCAACCCCATGGTCCCTGTGCATGTTGTAAAGTAGCCTAGTGCTTAGGGGTGGGGATGGTCTCCTTTCTGGGGTCCCAGAGATTTCAAAAAGTTAATGGAGGGGATCAAACTTTGCCACACTCAACGCAAAACAAAGAAATGCAATTGGGAGCAGTTCTCATACGTTCACGAATTGTCCAGGTGTCTGTTGTGGTACAGATTGTTTTCTAAATATATTGCCATTCTCTGCAACAATTCCACACGCAGTGCTGCAGACAGACTTTGATAAATAAGCTTTGCCTTTGTCTGGGATAAATTGGCAGACACTTCATCTGTCATTTTCTGGCACAATCGTTTGCAGCAGATGGCGTCACAATACCTATTCAGGCAACAATTATTTACTGTGAAACTTAGACATTCCATAATTATGGTAGTGAAAATCTGTTTTCTACAAAGCATGCTAAAGAGGTACTGTCATGTCATGTACTTGTTGATGAGGTAACCATCTTCTTTGCTGAGTGACACATTCTTAGGAGGCAAGTTCAAGTAGGAACTTGGAATGGAATGGGACAACAGGTAGTCAAAATGTTCATAGCTTGGTATTTTGGCATAATACTTAACACCCACCGCCAGCCAAAACTGTTTTATTTTTAATAGCGTGGGTAAGAGTTCTGTCAGGTTTTTCATAGTAAAATATGGTACAGGAAATGGTGAGCTCTAATCGGGAGGGACAAAGCCTTATATAGAAACAGATGGATGAATAAGGTTCTTCATTCAGAGGTGCTTTAAACATTGACTGCTGCCATCATTGGTAACATGAAGTGATGAAGGAGCCACCTGCACTCCATACAGTGCTATGACTTGTTTGGATAAGGTGGTGCTCATAGTGATAACAACAGATGGAGCAGTGTAAATCCTTTGGTAAGTCACCAGTACACACAAATTAAGGATGCAAACGTAATCCTGTTTATTGCAAATTCATCACATAGGGGTCTATTCACGAAGCTGCCGAAGGATCTGGCCGTACAGCTCCCGAACATGGCCGAGCGGCCCAGTTGAGCCGAACGCATATGCATCGTGCTGAAAGCCGGAGCTGGCCGAGCGGCCGGCCATTGGCCGGCCGACAGAGTAGCTCCGCACAATTGTTTTCTATTTACTTTTTTTAACCTTTTTTAAGTCTTTTTTAAAAAGTCTTTTTCATGCTCAGCATGTTCGGCCGACCCGAAGCCATGTGAAGCAAGCCGATGTACGGCTGATTTCAGCCGATGTACAGCTGAAATCAGCCGTACCAGCCTGAAGTGAATAGCCGAACGGTGTTCGGCTCACTTCACTTCAGGTCGGTCATTCACTCGGCTGCCTGCGGCAGCTTAGTGGATAGACCCATAGTCATAAAGCCAACATTTTGGGACTGCACAGGGCCCCTTCCTCAAGACAATAGAGTGGCATTGGTAACATGTTAGTCTTTGTTCATTTTAAACATAAGTCATAAAGCCAACATTTCGGGGCTGAGCAGGGTCCCTTTCTCAAGGCAATAGAGTGACATTGGTAACATGTTAGTCTTTGTATAGTTTAAACATAAGTCATAAAGCCAACTTTTCGGGACTGTGCAGGGTACCTTCCTCAAGGCAACAGATTGACATTGGTAGCATGTTAGTCATTGTACAGTTTAAACAACTCTGAGAAAAGGTTCTGCACTTGTACAAAGTGTAGGATACCATTTTACAAGAGAACCTTTACAAACATTATGTTTATGTATTTGTGAATGCTTATTAACAGCTTTTCCTGAAAGGCAACTCATGATTCAGGATTAGTTTTCCCTCATCCCTGAGAAGGCAGCGCGTTATTTGTTTCGCAGGGTTGGTTTTTATAATTAGTAATTATCAGAAAAAACAATTAAGTGCTTTCAGAACATTTCCACGATCTTGGGTCCATTTTGGTAATTGTCTAAATTAGTCTCAGAAGGAACTTCAAGGTCTTCTGCCACACACTAAAGCACAGAGACAGGCTGGCGTTAATCTTTATTTACAGGCCTGACACCACCGTGCCATAACATGCTTTACATTAATCTTTAATTGCAAGTGTAAAATGCAGACTGCAGTTCAAACCACCAGACAAGTGGAAAGCAGCTGTAATCTCTGACCCAGATAAACTTTAGCCCAGAAAGAATTAATGCCACAATGGAAAAGATGAATGAAGATTAGAAGAAAAATACGTAAAAGTTATCCAAAGCAATCAGTCCAGTAGTAGTACAGTATGTGCCATCGAGCACTAGATAAATAATCTGGGAATCAAGTGGGAGAGTCTTAGAAAGTGAGAACAGCAGTCTCTATTATGAAACTGTGCCCACGGAAGTTGTTGCCTAATTGCCGGGGGTAGGCTTAGACTGGTAATTTCGGAAACATGTCAGTCGTTATCTGAATACTTTTTGGGGCAGTTTCAAAGCCTAAGGGTTAGCATGACAGTCAGGAAACTATAATTTTTGAGAGTATGAGAGATCAGCAATGGCAGCCTCCATACTTCATTCGTTAAAATTGTGTTTAGAGAGGAACTGCACCCAGAATAAACAAATAATAATTCAATATCATTTTAGATATATGGCAATATTTAAACCCAACTCTAGGCTTGAGTACTCTTCCCCTTCCAGCCTCTCAACCACTCCTGGCACCCTTAAAAAAAACAAAACAGAAAGATATATTTACTTTTTCTGGGTTTCGTCAGCCAGGTTTGATGATGTCATGGGTCCCCTTTGCCCTTTTTTCCTCCAGAAGTGGTGGTAAAGTAAATGCTACAGAAACCGACACTACATAATGTCTTGGTGCCACTCTCTCCATCATTCCTCCTGTGAGTCCATGGTGGTCTTGGCACCCTTGGCTCCCAGGACATGGGTTGAATGAGGATGGGTGGCATTCAGCATGGAAAAGGAAGGACACTGCATTGCTGACCTGGTAAGTCTGCAAGGAATAGTGCTGGATAGCAGGGTAGTATACAAGCTGCTTTTTTAATATCAGCCCAGGGATTTGTTTGTAGGTTATTTGTCCAATCTGGAATTGGAATTTAAAGAAGAAGTCAAGCTGTTAACCCTTCCAAGGGTTTTCTGACCGGTCCAATGATGTCACAGGTCTTTCCTCTTTTCCTCTGGCAGCATTAGTAGTACTTCACACTGCCTCACTGCTTGGGGTTAATGTAATGATGTATGAGCCCCAAGCAGTGCAGTAATACTCTGAGCCAAACTATGTGATGATACTGTGTTCATGACAGTCCATGATGTGTCCATGACAGTCTAGGCTCAGAGGAAGTGGGTTGTAGGACAATGGTTGTCATTCAGCCCAGAACACCGAGGACACTGAGTGGTGGAAAAAGATTACCGAGGGGGAAGGGGGGTTAGTGCAGCTCCAGGTTAATGGTGAGTATTGCAGAAAAAGCTACTTTTTAATGTTTACTATTTTGGTCACCAATCCACAGAAAAGATGTCCTTGAGCTGGAGAGAGTCCAGAGAAGGGCAACTACACTAATTAAGGGGCTAGAGGACCTAAGCTATGAGACAAGGTTACTAAAGTTAAACTTGTACACGCTAGAAGTGAGGAGATTAAGAGGCGGCATGATTTTGATGTACAAAATGATTAGTGGTGATGGCAACATCAGCAACAAACTTTTTACAGTAAACTCCATAACAAAGACTAGAGGCCACCACCTAAAACTGGTGGAGAAAAGATTTAACCACAAGGGGCATAGGGGCTTTTTTTCAGTTAGAGCGATTAGGGTCTGGAACTCGCTGCCACAAGCAGTGTTATCAGCTGAGAGTATTGAATCATTCAAAAATCATTTAGATGCCTTCCTCAGAGACCGCAACATACAGGGGTACAGATATTCTTATAAACAAGGTCACACAGGGACTCGTACTCACATACACATATACAATCACACACACACACACAAAGGTTGAACTTGATGGACCTGTGTCTTTATTCAACCTCAAATACTATGTAACAATGTAACTATTACTGGGCTACTCATTTTTCTTCTAAGCTAGAGTTTCTTTCTTTTTTTTTTTTAGAAAAATTTCAGAAGAACTTGTGTGAAGGTTATAAATCACCTCCCAGCTTTGTAGGTTTAAAAAAAAACCCAATAACGGTGTAGATTTTCTGCTGGACGGAATTACATGATATGAAATGGCTATATGTGTCCACAGCTCGTATAAGCAATCTGGAGTAATCATAGTTACATAGTTACATAGTATTTGAGGTTGAAAAAGACACGGTTCCATCAAGTCCAACCTAATCAAGAAGCTTTTGGATCCTAGCTCAGATCATTGTTCTATTCTGTTAAACTATGGCTGTGATCTCCAGTGAGGATAATACATTGTTATGATGCACACTTTGTCAGACTCACTGTAGAATGCTTGAATACCTTCTTACTTCCTACCTAAACATTTTCATTGTGGGTTGTTGAAAGGAATACCTCTAAATATCCTTTGAAAGGACAAGCTTGCATTCAAATTATAAACATTTTACACAGATATTAGTTTAGCCTTACCATGACAACTGGCACATAAGGCCCGGCATGGCAGAACTTGTTACATGTTTTGTGCAATTGTAGTTTCTTGTCTATGACTCAAAGCGCCATCAAAATTACTAACCAGGCTCCAAATGGGTTTAAAGGAAACCTGTATTGACAGAAATATGGAGTCTGCCATTGCTGAGCTTCTATCAGGGAAGCCAGGAAAATTGTATTTTCAGAAGGGGAAGTCAGCAATGGAAGGATCCAACCCTCCTCAGAACCGCTAGAAGTAGTTAGTCACAATCAACAGGACTTGTTCTATAATTGTTTAAGACATTTCTTTCCCAAGTGGCTTCCTCAGATAAAATGAGCATCAGGAACATACTAAAAAGCAAACTGTGGTATGTAATTCAAAACATTTAAAAAACTGCACCGCTCCTCCACAGCACAAAAGCAGGGGGAATCCATGTAATGACTGGCTGGAGCTTGTCCATAGTCCCACGTTAGGTGCCGTCAAAACGATAAAACATTGGACTGCGCTCCATATGTCACTGGAAACTTATTTATTAAAGATCACACAGCTACACAAAGTCCCGCCTCTGGTCCGCCCCCAAATGTGTATCACCCAACCCTGGGCTTAACATGATTAAGTGCACCTGATCTTGCTTGTATATGTGCAGCCTACCCAGGTCTAGCCCTAACTCTACAATTAAGCACGGGATTGGGTGAAACACATTAGAGGGGTAGACCTGAGGCGGGACTTTGTGTGATCTTAAATAAATGAAAAGTTTCCAGTTACATATGTCGTGTGTCCGGATGTTTTATTGGTTTGATGGCAGCTAATGTGGTATGCAACTAATATAGAGGGGCAGACCTGAGGACCTGAGGACTTTGTTTGATCTTAAATAAATGAAAGAATTTCCCAGCTACATATGGTTTGTGTCCGGATGTTTTATTGCTTTGATGGCAGCTAATGTGGTATGCAAATAATTTTGTACTGTACATAAAATTGAAATCTGAAGCAATTGTGTTTTATGGTCCTTTTCTACTTTAAAAAAATGCTCACAAGTCCTTTTTTAAAATAAACAGGTTCCATTGTGTTGCAGTGTACTGAAAAAAAAAGTAGAGCATGTTCTACATTTTTTCAGCGTAACGTAATGTAATGTGACAAAAACTGGTGCAATCACAACGCAATGGAATGGAAGTAACCAATAATAGATGTTTGTCCACTAAGGACATGTTAATTAAAATAAAGATTGGCAAAAAAAGCAAAAGAAAAAAAACAAAAGAAAGCAACGAAAGTTCCCCCTCACACACAACTCAACAACTCAACATAAAGGGTTTGTATATGCATTACCCAAACCCCCTACACCTCCCTCTTCTCTTCTAAAGCACCCCCCAGCATGCATTTTGTATTTTACCCTGTTGTATGAGAAACAGCTTGTATTACTCCCTGTGACATCATCACCAGGTTTGTAAAATTCTTGGAAAGGACTGACAATGTTTCTTAAGATTTCAGGGCAGCAGAGGCACTATGTGGTCAGCTCAAACAGGAAGGTAGGAGCACATTGGATTTCTGGCAGATCACCAGTTATTTTTCTGTCCTTGCAGAGTTGTTGTAGGATAAACAAAAATAAGGAAAATGTACTGCAGAGATGTACTAAATATATACAGGTGAAACTTGAATAATTAGAATATCGTGCAAAGTAATTGCAGATGCGTCCTGGAACAAGTCCAGTTGAAAATGACTAACTACTACTAGCTATAATATGACCTATATTGATGAAAACCTTTACAGACATGCTCCTCTGGACAGGATATATAATATCTATATTTATAATATTTTATCTGTGACTTACCTATGATTGTGGGCTCATTCTGTCCAAAGCTGATATTTTAATTATTGGTGGATGTTGGTGGGTTTAGAGGGAAAATATTGCAAAATGCTCTTACCTAACTTGTGGCTGCGGTCAACATAAACACCTTTCAGTGTTCAAAGCTTTTCTAACTCTTAATATCATTTATTATTTAGTTCTTACTTTTGTAATACAATGTGAACTGTATGTTGTCACATATTGAGCTACTTCTGGTCACTTTCAGGCTATTTAGTCCTTTCGATCATAAACTGAATGTACAATGTTGTGGCACTCTTTCCTGTTCTCTATCTGGACATGCCAAGCCACCCTTGTTATCCTGTGGACTGAGCTTCTGGCGTTGTGTCATTTATGCAAAATAGTCAGCAATGGCAGTGACCAGCTGCTAACAAGCTGGTCTTGAATTGGCCAGATCATGGGCCAGACTTGCATTTTTCTTTTGCTGAAGACAACCATTTCTAAAATAAATACTGTAAATAAAATGAATATACATATAGCTGAAGTACCATGCTGAAATACCAACATTTCTAAAAATAAATAAATGTAAAAAATAATATATATATACACTGTATATGTTGACCAAAAGTGGATATACTGTCCAAAGTGAATATAATGCCTACACAGGGACTGTAAAAGTATAGAAGGGGCTAATGCATTAGGCATGCATTGGTGGGGTTGAAGAACAAAACTAAGGAATGATGTGCAGCAAGAATAATTTTCAAGATAATTTGCAAACCTTGATATAAATTCTTCTGCTGTACTCAAGCACCAATTGTATGTTATTAGAGCTGATGTTATTATTTCAACTTTCAGTGAACAGGAGTGACACTATAGTTTGGCTTTCTTGTATATATAAAGCCTTCGTGGTGGCCTTCATGTATTGGATGAACTCTTTTTGGTTCCCTGTCTGTATGAATTTGTATTCAAAATACATTGAGGGGAAATTATCGAACCTGTAGCAGACAGATTTTGGTGCAGTTGCCCCTTGGTGGCTATCAGCTTCTATCTTTCATTTTCAAAACTTAACTGAACAAACTGAAGAGAGAAGCTGATTGGTTACTATGAGTAACTGCACCATATTCTGTCTGCTTCAGTGTTGATAAATGCCCCCTAATGTTTTCTTGTGAGTAAATCATACATTGGTATGTACAGTATATTGCATATCCATATTTCCAACCCTGTTTAGCCTGTTCCAACAACAAACAAATAAAGAACCAATAATGATTCCTTTTTCATAATTATGTTTATGCTTCTCTAGGCTACTACAATCTAAAACATACATATGTGTTTGACATATACAGGTTCAACATTGTCACCAGATGAAAGCCTTTTAACAAGTCAATTGTGGACTTCTGAAGAACCTTCCCCTTCCTCTACAACGAGTGAAGTGCTCAGTGCAATTGAACAAACAGCGGAGATTGAGAATGTTACTTTTTATGACAACACTACACAACCCAGCATGGGTGCTAAGGAAATTAATACAAGTCCAACTGACAGTGTGCAGGACAATACAACAGTAGAGTTGGGCGATATCCATCCTTTTGAATCTTCACCCCTATCTTCACTCCAGCCTACAGACTCAGGTCTAAGTGATACCAGCACATTACCCCTATTGATGTCCCCCTATTCAGCATCCTCATTTGCAACCATATCACCTGGAACAGTTCATTCCATTCCTCTTCCATCCTCATTATCATTGTCATCATCATCATCATCATTGCCATACCAGTCTTCCATATCAGGAACTACTGATGAATCTTCCACTAATGTGCCTTACACTGACATAGAAAGTTTAGTAAAATTAGGAACCAATGAGCAGGAAACAATTAATCAACATACGGTTACTAATATTATAAGTTCTACCTATATCCCAACCAGCAACATCTTGATTTTTCAAACCACCAGGGTGCCAGGAGATGCAGATTCACAGGCGACAGTGTTTAAGGAGGGTTCTACAATTGTAGAACTTACTTCTAGAATATTGTCATCACCGCCAGCTATAGAGGCAACTAATGTAGATACAAGAGAGCAAATCTACAGTTCAGTAGAAACTTCAACAGTCTATGCAAGTACTTCATTTACACAATCTGCAGAAGTCCAGAACATAACGAATAAGCCTATAACTACAGGCCTTGTAATCACTGCCACAGATATAGGTACCTCAGATGAAATTGGTACATTTCAAACAACCAGCCCTCAAACTACCAATTCAGTTTCTGTGTCTTTGCCAATCATGGTTTCTTTGGCTACCCAAACTATAGACACAAGCATTGTTCAAGAGATAAACAGGGCAGCCCTGACCACTGAGGAAGCTATTACAGAAACTACAATTATGGCTGTGGCCACTGCTTTCCAGAACATTACCACAGAAACTGGAGACACCCAGGGGATCACTGGGACAGCAACTTTGTTGAGTTCAAATGCTGAATCAAACTTTTTGCAATCTACAACTGCTCCTGAGATATACACAACTTCAGAAAGTGGTCATGAAGTACATACCTCTACACAACGTCCTATGACAAGTGCGGAATTCGCATCCTTCAGGCCATCACCAACAGAGCAATTTTCAACCTCCACACCATCAGAGTACACATCGGGCTCATATTTGTATACAGATTCTGTGTCAAGCACTATAATACCAACAACAGCTTTAAAGATATCATCTGCTGAGACCACAACCTCTGCCACAGAGTTTACAAATTCTGAGAGTGCCATGACTTCCATAGTTGCCACAGACAACGTTGTTACCTCTTTTCCCAGTACATCAGTACCTTCTCCCATCATGTCAACATTATTTTTTCCCTCCCCTTCCAGAGATGCAAACACACATGTGACCAATTTTACAGATGCCCCCCTTGCCAGTTCCACAGCTAACACAGATATCACTGAAATTATTACTGAAGAAAGTACCACTTTGATTGCTACTAATATCAAGTCCACAACATCAGAAAATATTATGTCATCATCAACTTCCCATTCTGAAGAAATGACATCCCAGGATTTTACTGGTACACACACAACTGCCAATACACCAACAGCTGTGGCATTAACAGATGATTTAACACTTACACCAGATGCCACCAATGATAACACAACATTGCAGAATTTTACTAAAATTCCAAGTTTCACATCAACAACACCAATGAACTCTTTAACAACATCCTATTCAGAGTCAGCAACAGAAACACCCTTATCTTTCACAACACCCGAAGTAACCATAAGCCCTGGTGACAACAACGAGATAAATCAGACGGATTCAACAGGTGTCACAGATAATTCAAATGTAAGCCAAGGCAATACGGTTTTAATGACAACGACAAGATTGAAACCTACAGGCAGCAACACAATGTCACCCTCTGATGCGTTGACTACCAGTGCTGCTGATAATATCAATGAAATAATAACAACATCACCTTTCAGTGACAGCCTGACAACTTGGGTTCTTCCAGATGTTTCTAGCAATCCATCTTCAACTAATGTGAGCACATCAACATTACTCACTTCAAAAACAGTGTCAGACACATTTGCACCTTCTATGTCCACAGATACACCTATTACTGATATGCACACAGAGAGTCTGCAAACAGATATCACGGCGGGTTCCCATTACACAATTACAAACATTTCCAGTCAAGAAACTACAGTTTCCCTATCAACAATGTCAACTTTTGGAACTTCAAACAATGATGCATTTTTAACTACTTCCGAACCATCTTCCGATCTAGGCACAAGTATGGAACAAAATACTAATTCACCAAAATTAACTACACAGATTGATGAAATTACCACCAGTAATCTGATGACATCCTGGACCAATACTGACATTGGTACTGAAGACTCTAATCTTACATCCCCATTAAATTTGTTAAGTAGTCTTACAACATCCTTCTCATCCCCCTCCAGAACTACTGGTGCTACTAAAACATTTGTATCTACCTGGACATCCAGTGCTACATCTGAATCTGAAGCTGACACCATCACAAACCTTCATAATATTACTGAAGGCACTACATTTTCCAGCTTAACAGAGAATGAGCCTGGAACCTCAACCTCAACAGGGTCTTCTATGTCATCTTTTACTGAATTGACCACCTATCTTTTTACTGATACTGAGCAAGGTATCTCTACAACAGTGTCAGATGTACCATTGTCATTGGAGACAACCTCAATAAATACATTAACACCATTGTCATGGGAGACAACCTCAATAAATCCATCAACGCCATTGCCAATGGAGACAACTACAATAAATACATCAATATCAGTAATTGTAACAGATTATAATACCGAAATATCTGCTACATCATATTCCTCTTCTCAGGAAAGTTACACAGATGTTGTTGAAACATCAACAGAGGCCGTTTCACAATCACAACCAACTTCAACTGCAGAGGTGACATCTGAACCTGCAGTTTATACCTCAAGCAAGGCAATAACAACATTGCCATATGTGTTTACAACAGGGTCCTCCATTCAGACCAGTTCCACACATTCTGCTGAATCACAAACAGAAGCTTCAAATGAGACAGTCACATATGACACAGTTACAGAAACAGAGGGGTTACAGACATCCATTCATTCAAGTCGGCTATCTTTTTCTAGCATCATAACAACTGAACACCTTTCCATGTCAACTCAGTCATCCTTATCACCAAGTATAACATCCAGTGGTTGGCAAGAATATACAAATCAGACAAGCCAAGAAACTTCACCAAGCACCATCAACGAGACCTCCTCTACTACAGAATCTTTGGTATCTCAGCCAACATTTGAAAATGGGCCAGAAGCTACATCTACAAACACCTATTCGTTATCACCTACAAACACTTTGAATTCATCTCTTACTTCTGAAAGCACAACATCTTCAACACATATGCTAACGACTGTAGATAATATCACAAATGCTCAACCTAATACAGCAGACACAGCAGAAACCTTGACATTCTTAGGGTCTACAACACATAATGAAGCTTCATCTAAAGTCACTGAAAGTAATACTCAGTCCATTCCAAACACAGCAACTCCAACTACATCCCATTTGCCATCCCCAGCCATAACACCTCCTCATTCATCAACCTTCCCATATACAACTGCAATCGTTCCAACAAGCATATCTAATTCTCTCTCTACAGTCTCTACTATGGCATCTTCTGCTGAGGTTTCAAGTGTTCCACCTGCAGGAAATGCAACAAAAAACTTTAACCGTACAACAACGCCATCTTCTTCTCACATAACTCTCTCAATTCTCACAAGCCGTGCATCAGTAATAAACACATTGTTGACTACTCTGATTACAAGGACTCCACATGTTCTGACATCAGATGTTGTTACTTCAAAACCAACAAACTTTAGCACAACAGATCACACAGTACATGCACCTACCACAGTTGTTCCTCAAACCCCGATGATAAGTAGTACATTTCCAATGCCCTCTTTAAGTACTACTACTACTACACATGCACCTACAACATATGTGCCTACTACAATTATAGCTACAACTCTATCAGACACCACCACTACATCAACTACTCCCCCTCAGAACATAACTACATCAACTGTAACCTCCACAGTGAGGTCCACAAAGATAACAACGGCTCCATTGACACCTGTGACAAATGCTTCTGCTGCTTTGAGCACAATCTTGACAACCATACTATCAACATCAACAACAACACCTTCTCCATTTGAGTGCCAACTGTCATCAGAAACTATGGTAAAAACAGGTGAGTTCTTTCAGAGTTCTTACTCTTTTAATGTTCTTACAAATTGGAATTCAACTTGACTGATACTCGAAAAGAACATACTGTTAGCTTTTTACAGTCTGTAGATATTATTTACATTCTTGACCAGTTTTAGTCTTGTCTGTAAAATTTGAAATAAAGATTGGCAAGGTGTCCAGCTGTGGGAAGGAAGATGTTGTAGTTTTGGTGTGGCTGCAATAGATAGTGAAGAATGTCATAATCCCATTGAAGAACAATTGGCTGGGGCAAGGAAAGTGCAGGTTAACTGCAGCAGAGAAAAATCAGGTCAGGAATGGATAGACAGAAATACAAATCCTTTGCCAGGTAAAGACAGCTCCCCTGAGCTCACCATATGCTTTGCATTCTGACTGTACAATCTTTGTACAATCTCTGTTAGATTTACTAGGCTATGTAAGGTAAGGACCAACCTAAAGTATTAATTCAGTCTCTATCTAGTCAGGCAGGCCCTTGCACTATATAGTTGTTGAAAGATCTAAAGGATATTGTACAGTAAGAGTATATATGTATTTCATGTGTGTATTTAGCTGGTTACCTGGGGTCTGGGCTATCCTTAGCCTTTTTGCCACCTGAGGAGGGGGAGTGGGTGCATGTGTTTAAAATGAGAGTGATTGATTCATCACCAGTGAATGTTTGGCAAAAGTCACATTCATTGCTTTATAAATATGCTCCATAGTGTGCTGTAGATTCAGATGCTATTCTACAGAATTACACGTGCTTATTATAGTACCGTTGTTTCCTCAGAAGGGCATCCTTTGGGAAATATCAGATCAAGCCAATTTCAATCAAGCCTCAGTGCTGTTACTGATTATTGCCACTTTACAGTATAAACTAGCACAAAAGTGCAAGAAATACACATAAAATGTATTAGTTTAATATTAGTCTACGGGAAGAGACAAACCATATTCGATCAAATGAAACAGAGTATGTCTTGAGTACCACATTAAATCAATGGAAATTAGGGCCTTTTTAATACTGTAATTGCTGGTCAATTAATAATGTATATATTGGGTAAACCAACAAAGTATCAGTATTAGCTGCTGATAGTTCAAGATCACATTTCAGTGTTTTTTCCCCCTCCCCTGCACCATTCATTTGCTCAAGCAGAGAATTAAAAAGTATACCAACTCTTCAACCATTTTTTTTTTTTTTTAAGGTTATTTTTATATAGGCTGCAAAAACGACCTCAGACAGCTTATAGGTAGCCAATAATGATCACAGATTTTCAAATAAAACTTACATTTATTAACTGTGTGTTTGTAGGATGAGACCAGAGCACAGCAACTGGATAAAAAGATGTTCAGACAACTTAGAACTTTGCATTCATTCATATCAAATATTAGGGATAGTAGAGAATAGGATATGCACTCATTGTTGATTGTGTCTCCTTGCTTAGTTCTCACCCTGAGGTATCAGCCAAACAATACAGAGAAAGAGACTATTCTACAGAATTTGGCGGACTTCCTTAACCGTACTCTCTACCAAGTATTGAAGCTGCCAATTCAAGTCTCTATAAACCAGACAGCAGGAACTGTAAGTACCATATAGACAAGTTTTACTTAGCTGGTATTAACAGTCTTAAAAGAAAAGTATTGCTAGAATTAGATATGGATTGAGATGTTCATAAAAATATTTGTGGAGATAGTGTCTTCCTTTACGTAAGTGGAGTAACAATCTGCACAATTAAAACAATTGTTAATCTGCATTCAAGTGTTTCTGTGCTGCAACCAGGGGTGTCATTATTTTTTGCCACCTGAGGCGGGGAAGGGGGTGCTGGTGGTGCACACAATCAGTGTGGCGAGGGGTGCTGGTGGACAGTGACACCACTAAGAGCTAAGATCCAGTCAGGGAGGTAAGTAAGGGCTCTGAATCTCTCTGTGCAGATCTTAGCAACTTTGGATGCTCTGGAAGGCGACCCACCCAGCTCCTGGCAGCCATTGATGCCACTGGGATGCCGACCAGCGCATCCCAGGTTGCTAAGAGCTGGGCAGGGAGATGTGTATGGCCATTACACATCACCCCATCGGGTTCTTAGCAACCTGGGATGCTCTGGCCGGAAAAGGGGCAGCAGGCACACTGCAAACATTGTGCAGCAGAGCAAACATGCTGATTTGCTTGCCACCCCTCCACATGGCCCAAAGAGAATAAAGGGACGACACTGACTGCAACACATATGTTTTAAATGAAACTGTTCTCCTAACAGTAGCTGGAGCCTTGGAATTGTTCAACTTGCCTATGACTGATGTCAATTGGATGTGGGACTGGTCTTCTGCTTGAGCCTGACCGGCCTAGATCTAAAGTACCCAAAAAACTCAGTTCCCCCCAATCTGGTTTATAATGGTCTGATTGGGATAGGAGTGTGTGTCTGTGTGAGCTATTTAATCTCTCCAGATATCTAATGGCTGGGTCTTTACTAGGAGAAAATTCTCCTTGCTGTGTTGGATTTTCTGGCCAAACATTAGTGTTCTCCAAGACAGTCCGGTGTCAGTGATTATCTGTTGAGTTTTTCCCATTCAACGTGAACATAGATGTTTTTGGAAATACATTTTATATGAAAGCTCTTCCAGCAGACAGGTTAAGACTAACCTCCTTCTAATGTCTCTTGGTAACTTGTGTCCTTCTGTGCCAAAAAACAGACACAAGCAGAAGAGCAATAAAGCAATTTGGGTACAGAATAAGTGCAATAAAGCACATTTGGTACAGAATATGTTTGACAGGGCCCAGATCTACCATTAGGAACAGTAGGTTTGTGGCAAAGACAGAAGGACAACTTTTTCTGGACAATTATTGACAATTGGCTATTATCATTACAAATACAGTCATCTCTTAGCTTTTTTCACATTTTTAAAATATATTCTAGGGTGGGTTCACATAAAAAAGGAAAATGTCATGTCAAAGAGGCAATCGTAGCAGATACATGTACCTTTGGCCACCAAAGGTTGCAATTACAGGTCCCACTGAAGTTCAGTGCTGATATTAGGCAAGTGTTTATTGAGACATACTGTACTTGTTTGGATTATTATATAATATCATAGCTGAAAAGGATTCATTTTTTCATTTGCAGTAGAAACACCTTTTAAGAAACGGATGCTATTTTATTCTCTTCAACATCATATTTTCACAGCTCCTGTCAGGGAATATGACCGTGGGATATTCTGTATTAGTGAACGCCTCCGTTTACGTCCCTTCAGCCATCGTTTCTGTCCTTACAGGAAGTGATGTTTTCAATGTCACTAACCTCAAAATTCTCATTCCACTCATCCAGTCGGTACCTGTAATAGCTGTACCTTGGGAAGCAGAACCTGCCATCAACTTTAGGCTAAGAACAGGTAAGTGGACAAATGTGAAAAAGAGCAAAAATGTTCTTAAAGTGACACTAAACTCAGGAGTTAAATCTTAAAAATGCATTTAAGTACCTCAGCTATTAACAAAAATGTATCTTATTTGTGTATCACTCAGCTGTAGATCCTCAAATCATCTCTGAATTGGTGCCGACACTTTCCTTCCTTCTGGAGGGGGGCTACTTCTGTTCCACATGGTCCCTGTGTGTGTATTGTAAAGTAGTGACCGCTACAAGCTCGCTCCTGTGATGGACTACAATCTCACATTTAGTTTACTAATTTGTATTGAGATTGTAGTCCATCATGGAAGTGAGCTTGGAGCGGTGGTTACTTTACAATACACACACAGGGACCATGTGGAACAGAAGTAGCCCCCCTCCAGAAGGAAGGAAAGTGTCGGCACCAATTCAGAGATGATTTGAGGATCTACAGCTGATTAATGCACAGATAAGATACATTTTTGTTGATAGTTAAGGTACTTGAATGTATTTTAAGCTTTAACTCCTGAGTTTAGTGCCACTTTAAGGTAAACACAAAGTATACATTTTCAATTGCTGTTTCTGGCTGAATGGAATTTCATTTTAAATATTCACTTTAAGGAGAGACTATAATGAATTGTCAGTAATTACACATTTTGAGTTGTTATTATGTTTATCTAAAAGTAATTTTTATGTGATAGTCACATGTGTAGTACTGTTCAATGTTTTCTTATTAAACAGGCAGCTCAGCCTACATATATGTGTGCAGATATTTCCGTCTCCATAACTCCATATCTCTGTACTTCTTTAATTCAGGACATTGAAGTCCATAAAGAATGTTGGCTGGATGCCTACCTATTTTCTATATCTATCTATTCCCTTTGTAGCCTCAGATTCTGCAGTGTTTAAGTGAATTATGTGTTGCATGGCCAAAACACCTTAGCATCACCTGTATGGACAAAGGTATATGGATATCCTTGCAAGTTGTTGAGGTCAGGTTTTACCAGTAAATGGTACTGTTAATGCTACATATTAGAAAGGCATTTTAGATTGTTGTGCTCTTACAACAGTTTGGGGAAGGTCCTTTTCTGCTCTAGCATGACATTGCCCCTGTGCAAAAAGACAGCTCCATAAAGACATGGTTCATTGAGTCCGGTGTGGAGGAACTTGAGTTGCCTGCACAGAGCACTAACCTCTACCATACTGAACACTTTTGAAATTTCACTGGAATATTAACTGCAAGCCAGGTCTTCTTGTTAAACTTAGTACCTGACATCACAAATGCTCTTTGGGTTGAATGTGCACAATTTTCCATAGACACAATTCAAAATCTTGAACACCCTCCTATCTCCCAGAAGAATAGAGGCTGTTATACCTACAGAGGGGGCAACTCCCTGTTAATGACAATGGTTTTGGAATAGGATGTCCAAAAAGCTAGGTGTGTAGGGCAGGAGTCCTCAAAGTTTTGGTTAAAGGTGAATAAATCACTGTTATTTAAATCGTACAAACCAGGGAGATACATCTGCAGTGAATGTTTGGTAGATGTCACATTCACTGCTCTGTTAATATACCCCGTGTTTCAGATACATATGTTGCAACTGCTCTAATTTTACTTTAATGAATCTTTATTGTCAAAATTATGGATACAATGTTTAATTTTATTGAGTGAATTGCAAAGTACCGTCTATTTTCTGCTTTTGTTCCAGCTCTAATTTATTGATTACTGTCATTTGCTGTGTCACAATAGAATGTTAATATTCAAAAGCATTAGCATTCTGTGATTGGTAGTTGTCTATCTACAGATTCTTTGTATCTAAGCTGCCTGATGCAATAATACATTTACTATTCTCTTCATTGATTTCAAGCGCCATGCTGTTTGACACCTTTTCTAATTAAAGGAAAAGCCCTCTGTTCTCTTAGCGAGCTGTATATCAGTCTTCATATGCTGGATATTGTGGGGATTCTGGTATATATTGTATCATCATTTGTTTCTTTAACCCCTTCGTGACTGACGACGTACAGTGTACGTCGACAGCATCAGGGCTGTTTAAACAGACTCCCGGCGACTTTTGCCAATAAAAATTTGCAACTACCACCATTTTATTCTATAGGGTCTTGGCATTCAGAAAATATATAATGTTGGGGGGTTTTAAGTCATTTTCAGGCCTAAAATGTGGAATATAACATGGGTGCAAAAAATGAAAAAAGGGCCTCAGTCATGAAGGGGTTAATCCAGTTCTTTTAACCCTTTTTCAGACACAGAGTCCAGCTACACCTTTAAAAAATAGAAAAACGGTAGCCCAGCTGGTGTAAAAATGTTTTTAAAAACAGCTGAAGCTGCAATACGTACATCCTTTTTAGTGCTGTCCCCCCACAGAGTCACTGCTCTCTTCAAAACCAGTTCTCTTGCAGGTTGAATTATGGCAACCCACTTCTAGGCTATCATGGACACGCTACTTCAGTGTGCATCATTACATCATCCTGAGCTCACAGTACTCATGGGCAGCAAGATGGTAACACACCAATCAAATGGCATTGGGGTGGGGTAAAATAAAACTGGTGTAGGGCTTTGAACATCCCTCTACTTAACTCCACAATTCACTGTAATTCCTTTTGACTTTTGTTCTTGAACTTTTGTGTTCCTTTTTGTCCTTCAGGTTTCATCTCCATTAGCCTTTAGTGCTTAGTAGGGATTCCAAATTCCTGCAGTGTTTTATATAATGTATTTTTTTTAACAAGCCTGTTGTAGTCAATAGATGGTGCAAGTTGATATTATATTTAATGCATTTTTACAGAAAATTTCATAACAGGAAAATCTAATCTGTGGTTGACCTGCTTTCCTGAAAAAAAAAATTGATATTCTCCCACAAGCTATTCCCCATAAGGTTGTAATCTCATTGACAAAATACTTGTCATTACTTTATATGTGACATTTAGCAAGGAGGTGCCATGATGGTTGTTGGTCTATTTTCTTTCTTCAGGCAGGGTAAATTATTTTGAAAGTACTTTCTTCTTGCCTTTGTACCTTAAGAGCTGTATGTGATGCTGTTTTTGCACTAACAGTAAGTTTTTCAAACTTTCTAGGTCTACCCATTTTTCTTGGTAAAAGTATTATGGATGCGAAAAGAATTAGCAAAATTCTAGAAAGTTCTAGTATAAATCTGTATGTGTCTGCTTGAACCAAAAAGAAGGAGGACTTTTAAAAGGCTTGTCCTGAAACTGTTACTACAAAGGAAAAAAAAAGCAACAAGCACAGTACTCAACTGTGTTGTTACACGTGCACTAATATGCCTAGAATCTTCTTCCCTACCTCAATCATTTGTTCACTTCCGTAAAGTCATCCCTATTTATTTTATCAGTTCTAAACTTAAACCCTCCTATTCTGGATCATTATCAACAAACAGCTGAAAGAGGATAATGAACCAGAAGATGAGATTAATGAACCAGAAGAGAAGGGTTAAAAGTTTAGAACTGATAAAACAAAGATGGATGACTTTATGAAGGTGCACATGTGAACAAATGATTGAGATGTGGAAGAAGATTGTAGCCATTAGTGCACTTGTAACATTGTTATTTCTATACATATTACTTTGCTCTGTATTTCTGGGATATAAATAAGACTTAATTTTTGTTCTCCAGTTCATCAAATATCCCATCCCAGCAGTCTAATATTTCCCCTTCCACACATGATCAGTGGTAGTGGAAACCATTTCTTTACTTCACAAACCTCACCTCAACTCAACTTCTGCCTTCTTTCTTTTTGAAACAGATCCTTAGTTCTCCCAAGCTTTTGCCGTTTTTTATCCCTTTTCTTTTATATTTTATTTACCATTCTTCTATTTACAGTAGATTAATTTATTTTTGCTCTTGTTTTTGTCTCTAGCCTTTTAGACTTGGAAACCTTTGGCTCTTCTACTGCTTTTCTACATTCCTCTGTGGCAGCAGGCAGATGGGGATGTCTCGGTATAGCCAGGATGGCAGATTTGTAGGGCCCAGTTATAGCTGTAGTGCTGAGGTTCTTACTCTAGGGGGAAGTGTTGAGAGTACTGGATGCCTAGAGGTAACCAACCCAGCTGAAGGAAGCTGGCTCATTAAGGCCACCATAATATATGCCAGGCTGCTAAGTGTGTGGTTCCACCTGGGGAACAGAGGAGGTCTCTGCAGATGTCATGAGGGCTCCACCCTGGAACCAGTCTGTGAGTCTGGCAGACTGGGGAGCAGTTCACCTGTATGGTGAAAAGCAGCCTGTGTGACAATCCACCTGTGTGGCAAAAGACAAGCCTGTGTGGCAAGGCTTTTGAATACAGCCTGTGTGGCCAGAAGTTTTGGTTAAAGGAACCACTTGAAGTCGGTGAGAATGACAAATGTTTGTTTGATGACAAAAAACGGTACTTTATGTTTAAAAACCCCTGCAAGGGAACACCTATGTGGACTTTTCTTTTGAGTTGTGAGTTAATAAAAGTGGGCAAAGAAGCCTTTAAAAAGAGAAAAGCGAGTGGCGGTGTCCTTAATGTGCTGCCGTTTGGAGCAAATCCTCACACTCATAAAACCAATCTTCCTTCCTTCGTACGGCCTGGTTACCAAGAACATTTTCTCTGTTCTGCCATCTTCCTTTTTCGTGTTCATTATTATTTTTTTCCTGCTTATGTTTAATTATTTTTTTTTTTTTTATATTCCATCTTTATATCTCAATCTTTATGTAGCTTATTCACATCAGATCGTTTTACCTCTTCTCCTTATCTTCTTACTTGATATTTTTTGTCTGTATTTAATGAGTACCATTCAGTGGTCTGAATCACAGTTTGCTCTGTGGACTTCCATTACATCGTTCCATGCCTTCTGTTAACTAGACAGGAATCTTTTAGGTTTTGGTTTTTGCCATCAGGCGACATCCATGTTGCTTTATGCACAGTTTTCTGTTTTTAAACTGTACTTCTTATATCATACATTAGTTTTTTCACCTAAAATAATATTATTCCTATTGTGTGCTTCCATAATATGCTCTGTATAGGTGTAATTTGTTCCAGGTTGTATGTTCCAGAATAAATCATGTCCTCAGCATCCACATAATTTGCAGCCATGTCAAATAGAATGCCATGACTTTTGTTGTTCATGGTCAGTCTACCAAAAAGTGAAGTGTTCCACCTTTATTAGGGTGTTCTCACTTCTCCATTGCACTACATATAATTAGAAATATATAAACATTACAACAGATTGAGTGGGACCCCTTGTAAAGGCCATGGGAGGTGAAGATACAAGCTCAGCACAGTGTCTGACCAATGGGTCATTGAGAGTTATAAGAACATTATTGATGGTTTAACTCACAACAGCAGCTACTAAAAACTAAGATATCTGTTTTGGAAAGACTGCCCTTTTCAGAATTTTATTTTCATTATTTTTAATATTGTGCTGATTATTATTAACAGTGTTGAAGTTGATGGGTTCAGGAGGGAATGAGAACACTTGTGTCTATGTTCGGAGCATGGAGCAGAAGTTGCAGAGGGCTTTTGAGAAAGCTGAGATGACCAGCACGGGTAAAAGCAGCAATGGCCTCTCACTCCAGGTGAGAACCTTTCATTATAATACAGAAGCAGAAATAAACTGTTTCCTGCCAATATTATCTGGTATTTATAAAAATACTTAAGAGGGCTGTGACTGGTGAGTAAATGTGCAGAGAATGTGTAGCAAATCTTCAGTGGATGTGAACTCATGCAAAAAAGCATTGCAGGTATTATTAGGAAATCATTATGGCAAGACAAATCCAGGGTGCCAGGATGCTGCTAAAGAATAATGACAGCTACTGTGCTTTATGAATCAGCTAATTGATTCCCCAGTGAAATTATGGTGAATCCCCTGCAAATCTGGAGGGTAACCTGAAAATGCCTAAAAACACGAAGGTTAGGTCAACAGAGGTGCATGGACAAATAATAGAAAGTATATGTCCTTAATTAAGAAATCTTTATTTGATTAAGGCTGGGTTCCCACATAGGCGTACGGAATATGCGCGTTTGCTCGATTAGCGATTAGCAAATACGCCCCAAAGAAGCTCCTGTACTTCTTTGGGCATAGGGCATTTTGCAGCGCGTTCCTACGCGCTGTAAAACGCCCAGGTGGGAACCATGCCCATAAGCAATCATTGGTTTTCACATGTTGTGCGTTTTACAGCGCGTAGGAACGCGCTGTAAAACGTCCAGGTGTGAACCAGGCCTAAGGGTACATACATGTAACAACATGTATCAACGCATTTCGCGACTCTTATGTGGCCACTTATTGAGAATGGTGTGAGGTGACACTTAAAGGAGTAGCAACGTGGCGTCTTCAAATTTGTGTCAACCACCCCCTGCAAATCTGCTACACACCCCAAAATCTTTTGCACTGTTATACCGAACTCCAGACAAAAAGATACAGTGCATGCAAAATGGAACTATATATAATGGAAATGGTTGATCTGCCAATGGATTTTATATTTTGTACAGCTAGTCTTGTGATCTAGACAATCTTGCCAGATAGCATATCCAAGTCCTAGGCTTTTTTTCAGATAATATTGCTGCAGAACCCATTAGAGACTGATTGGAATGTAAAGCGCATCCCCTCCTGTAAGCATATTTACACATACCAACAAAGCAGGCCGCTACAAGTGATCTGGGCGGCTGTCCAAAATGAGCGGAGTCTCCTGGGCTCTACATTTAGCCCTGCTTGCCTGCAGCAGGGCTAAATGTAGAAAACAACCACCTGCCAGCGCCCGGAAATACATCTCCTGGGTGTCAGGTGATATGAATCCCGCACACCTGAATCTTTGTACAATCAACTTTAGATTTACAAGAACTATGTTATATGAGAAACTAATTTATCCAAGAATTTTGTATCCAATCAGGCAGACTCTTGCACAACATATTGTAGTTGTTGGTGGACCTAAAGGAGACTGGACAATCAGATTGTAATGTGTGAGCTGAGTTAAACTCTAGTGCGCGTTGGACTACACAGTCATATTTAGACACCCTGCGCAGCTATGTGACTGCATATTTATTTCTACTGGGCTTTACAGAGTAAAAATATCAGTGTCTACCTTCTTCTTTGCAAGCTAAGCTTGGTATAAATGCATAGATGAGCGTTAGCTTTATGCACATAAAGCTAAAGCTCAGCTTTATGCACATAATATCTATCTCAGCACTTTCCTTTATGTAAGAGCTGGAACGCTCTTCAAACACAAAGCTTTCATGTGACTGCCGGGTTTTGGCTTGCGTTTTTTGCACCTGTTAGGAGTCATGACGGTGCCATTGCAGGTGCTGTAGCTGGCAGAGGATTCGGCTTTGGAATGCCCATGTAAAATATCCGCAGAGGAGCTTAAAGAACAGCTCTAGTCATAAAAAGGCAAAGTAAAAATGATGTATACTTGCACCTGATTTTTGTTTTTGGTAGCTTCAAGGCAGCATGGCAATTTAATTCAGCAGTGCATCTCCCCCCATACAGTATATAACTATTAGAGTGCAGGCATACCTGCAGCTCATGCAAAAACATAAAAATTCACATCTCCTGGAATTTGTAGTTTAATTTATACCCATCAAAAGCGGAGAAATAGGGGCTGCCATTGCTGACCTCCCTCTGAAAATGCTAGCTGCCTGGCTATCATTTGGATGCATTGGCTTCAATACATTCTAAGTCAATGACTCATAACAGGTATGTTTTTTATAGGAAACCCAAAGGTTCTTATCTCCATACTTGATCTGGGTCAGTAACTGGAAGTATTAAAATAAAAGGGTCAGCATGACAAACAAGCAACTAGCATTGTGAGAAGGAAGAGTTAGAGTATACCTGAAGCCAAAACTTTGTTTTTACATTTTTATAGTGTGAGGTTTAAACCCATTAGGTGTTTTGCCATCTGTGTCCCATTCAAGTGATTTCTTGTACTCTAGACATAACAGGAAGTAAGAGGAAATCTCTCCAAAGTGATTGATATCCCCAGAACAAATGTCCACAATGAAAGATTTCCCCTCTATTTCTGTTCTGGCAATTTATTTCCTTAGCTTCAGTCCCCAGGGGTAACTATTCCTTACATCATCCAACCAACCATCCAACATGGAAAAAACATGGAAAAAAAAAGTTTTTGCTTTACATGCAATCAAGCGTGCTGTTATATCAAGCATACTGTCAGGTGGCATTGTGTGCTAAGATGTTTATTAAACTTATAATTAATACTAGGGATGTCCCGATACCGATACTAATATCGGTGCCAATACTAGGCATTTTCACCAGTACTTGTATTCGTGAAAATGCCCCGATTCTTAGAGCCAATACCGACCCTTTAAATTTTCAAATCGCAGCGGCCGTCCGAGTTCCCGCGCTTGTGGGTACCTCAGCAGCTTGCTGGGGACCTGCACATAGCTGTCCGTGGCAGTGCCTGTCCGGTTGTATATGTCCTCCTCCTCCTTCCCGGCGCAGGCACAGCTGTGGACAGCCCCACACACAGCACAGTACAGCCCCGCACATTGGCACACTCCACAGCATAGGAACTGCCCGCAGAGATCGACATGTTGCCCGGGAGAGATCAGCACACAGCCTGGTGTGGGGACATGGACTTGTATTCTGCTGTGGGGACATGGACTTGTATTCTGCTGTGGGGACATAGACTTGTATGCTGCTGTTGGGACAAGGACTTGTATTCTGCCTTTGGGGACATGGACTTGTATTCTGTTGTGAGGACATGGACTTGTATTCTGCTGTGGAGACATGAACTTGTATGCTGCTGTGGGGACATGGACTTGTATTCTGCTGTGGGGACATGGACTTGTATGCTGCTGTGGGGACATGTATTCATTTCTGGCGACATGTTTATTTAGCTCTGGTGAGAAACTGCCCTAAAATCATCAGTCTGTGTTGCTTTAGAAAAAAATGTCACATGTCCCTTTAAGAAAAAGTATCGGTAATTGGTATCGGCAAGTAGTTGTAGTTGTACTTGGTCTTAAAAAAGTGGCTTCGGGACATCCCTAATTAATACCTTATAATAATAATGTCTTATAATGATTTAGATCTAGCACCTGTGATATATAATGGTTACCCCAAATTCTGATCTTGTAGCATATTACTTGGTCATAGCATCAGTGATCCTAACTCTGTGTATTATATCTCTTTATAGATTTTGAGCACATCAAAAGTGAACCCGTTTCTGACTCTGATCTATGTTGTAAAGAATAACAGTCAACCACTGAATGGTACAACAGCCAGCAGCCTTCTAAATGTCCTGTCTGGAGAGGTAGTTGGCTATTATCTAGGAGACCCACCGTCTATCATCGCAGAACGTAAGTCTTCCATACTTCTACTGCCCTAAAATGGGCTGCATTGTTTTGATTAAACAACACTAAGTGATTATTTTTGTTACATTGAAATGTGGTGATAAAAATGGCAGACAAAAAATAAATAAAATTGATAATAATGGATAGCACCGATTATACTTTATATTGAAAGTATATCTTAAAGTACACATATAGTCAAAACTTGTGTAGTATACTACTACTACTACTACTACTACTACTACTATAGTAGTATAGGCTTAAATCACATCTGTTTTTGCTGTTTAGGTGCCTTTGGGAAAATTTCATATCACTTCCTGTCTGAGAGACAACAGGAAGTGACGGAGATTGCCCTTTAAGGCATTGTTAATGAATGTCTCTAAGTCTTGTCAATATACAGTATATAATAACAGCACAGTATGATGGCTAGGTGGCTAGCACTCTTGGATTACTGAAAGGGGTTCTGGGGTCTATTCCCATCAGGATAGGAACACTGTCTGTATGAAGTTTGTATGGGTTTCCACCAGATCTTCTTGGTTACTCCCATAACATGTCAAGTTCCCAGTTTAACTGGCCTCCATGCAAACTGGTTTTAGAATATACATGTGTCTGCATGACTGTGGTAGGTAAAGTAGATTGTAAACTCCCTTCAAAGACTGATATAAATAGTTTAATCATCTATGTAAAACATTGCTTTATATAAAGAAGTATAACTAAATGTGTAAAATGAATGTTACTTGGTAATTTATATATTATAGTTCAGAAGTAGATCGATATTGATGTTTTATTTGTTACTTTTTTCTTTTAGCATTATTTTAATTTACATGCAATCAAGCGTGCTGTTATATCAAGCATACTGTCAGGTGGCATTGTGTGCTAAGATGTTTATTAAACTTATAATTAATACTAGGGATGTCCCGATACCGATACTAATATCGGTGCCAATACTAGGCATTTTCACCAGTACTTGTATTCGTGAAAATGCCCCGATTCTTAGAGCCAATACCGACCCTTTAAATTTTCAAATCGCAGCGGCCGTCCGAGTTCCCGCGCTTGTGGGTACCTCAGCAGCTTGCTGGGGACCTGCACATAGCTGTCCGTGGCAGTGCCTGTCCGGTTGTATATGTCCTCCTCCTCCTTCCCGGCGCAGGCACAGCTGTGGACAGCCCCACACACAGCACAGTACAGCCCCGCACATTGGCACACTCCACAGCATAGGAACTGCCCGCAGAGATCGACATGTTGCCCGGGAGAGATCAGCACACAGCCTGGTGTGGGGACATGGACTTGTATTCTGCTGTGGGGACATGGACTTGTATTCTGCTGTGGGGACATAGACTTGTATGCTGCTGTTGGGACAAGGACTTGTATTCTGCCTTTGGGGACATGGACTTGTATTCTGTTGTGAGGACATGGACTTGTATTCTGCTGTGGAGACATGAACTTGTATGCTGCTGTGGGGACATGGACTTGTATTCTGCTGTGGGGACATGGACTTGTATGCTGCTGTGGGGACATGTATTCATTTCTGGCGACATGTTTATTTAGCTCTGGTGAGAAACTGCCCTAAAATCATCAGTCTGTGTTGCTTTAGAAAAAAATGTCACATGTCCCTTTAAGAAAAAGTATCGGTAATTGGTATCGGCAAGTAGTTGTAGTTGTACTTGGTCTTAAAAAAGTGGCTTCGGGACATCCCTAATTAATACCTTATAATAATAATGTCTTATAATGATTTAGATCTAGCACCTGTGATATATAATGGTTACCCCAAATTCTGATCTTGTAGCATATTACTTGGTCATAGCATCAGTGATCCTAACTCTGTGTATTATATCTCTTTATAGATTTTGAGCACATCAAAAGTGAACCCGTTTCTGACTCTGATCTATGTTGTAAAGAATAACAGTCAACCACTGAATGGTACAACAGCCAGCAGCCTTCTAAATGTCCTGTCTGGAGAGGTAGTTGGCTATTATCTAGGAGACCCACCGTCTATCATCGCAGAACGTAAGTCTTCCATACTTCTACTGCCCTAAAATGGGCTGCATTGTTTTGATTAAACAACACTAAGTGATTATTTTTGTTACATTGAAATGTGGTGATAAAAATGGCAGACAAAAAATAAATAAAATTGATAATAATGGATAGCACCGATTATACTTTATATTGAAAGTATATCTTAAAGTACACATATAGTCAAAACTTGTGTAGTATACTACTACTACTACTACTACTACTACTACTATAGTAGTATAGGCTTAAATCACATCTGTTTTTGCTGTTTAGGTGCCTTTGGGAAAATTTCATATCACTTCCTGTCTGAGAGACAACAGGAAGTGACGGAGATTGCCCTTTAAGGCATTGTTAATGAATGTCTCTAAGTCTTGTCAATATACAGTATATAATAACAGCACAGTATGATGGCTAGGTGGCTAGCACTCTTGGATTACTGAAAGGGGTTCTGGGGTCTATTCCCATCAGGATAGGAACACTGTCTGTATGAAGTTTGTATGGGTTTCCACCAGATCTTCTTGGTTACTCCCATAACATGTCAAGTTCCCAGTTTAACTGGCCTCCATGCAAACTGGTTTTAGAATATACATGTGTCTGCATGACTGTGGTAGGTAAAGTAGATTGTAAACTCCCTTCAAAGACTGATATAAATAGTTTAATCATCTATGTAAAACATTGCTTTATATAAAGAAGTATAACTAAATGTGTAAAATGAATGTTACTTGGTAATTTATATATTATAGTTCAGAAGTAGATCGATATTGATGTTTTATTTGTTACTTTTTTCTTTTAGCATTATTTTATCCAACTATTGACACCTCTATTTCAACAATGAACAGCTGGGTAACCACAGGTAACACCATATGTAATTTTTTTATTAACCATCCCAATTATCCCAATTTAGGTTTAGACCTACTTTATATAAGACTTTATATTTATGTTTAGGACTGCTCTGCACCACCAACCAAAGAGCTTATTTATTGGGGGAATATATTAAAGTGGAACTACACTCTCCTATCCTTTACAGCCAGGGGCGTAACTAGAAATCACAGGGCCCCATAGCAAAATTTTGTATTGGGCCCTGTGATTTCTAGTTACGCCCCTTGAGATCCCACAGAGCCCACCTGAGAGTAACCCTGCAGAGCCCACCATAGACTCTTTATGGTGGGCTCTGCAGGGCTCAGGTGAGCCTTCTCCACCGCCCAGCCCCGCCTCCTCCTCCTTCTCCACGCTCCTGGCCTCTTCCTCTTCCTCCACCGCCACCGGGCCCGCCGCCTCCTCCTCTGCTGCTGCCACGCCCCAGTCTCCTCTATCGCAGCTGTTGGCTGCCAATGACACAGCAGCGGCTGTGAGGAGGAACGAGCCGCTGCACAGATCACCGACAGATTGTCAGTGATTTGGACAGCGGCGTGTTCCTCCTCATAGCAGCCAGTGACAGCCAGCAGCCTGCGATGCCATAGCGTCCCAGGCGGCCCGCACGGCATCAGGGGGACCCATTTGTTCCTCGTCCTGGCTGGGCCCCCCTGTGCCCTGGGCCCCATAGCGGCCGACTGGGTCGCTATGGCGATAGTTAAACCACTTTTGGAAGGTGCCATCTTAGCCTCTATTTGGGTTGCAGTTGCCATGGTGCTGCACATGTGATCAGCTATCACACCAGTCATTTGAGGGCTTGAAAGTTTGGTTGAGAGTGTCAGTGAGTCACATGATCCTTCATTCCCAGAAGTACCGGGTATTTCCTTCAGCTAAAGGGGAAAGGAAAGATAAGTATATGCTTTAAGGTGTCTGCTCCTATCTTACAAGTTGTGCTTGCTGCCCTGAGCCTCTGCTGTGGCTTTAATTATCCTATGCACATACTGACTTTTTATAAATGTAACCCCCCCCTCCCCCCCACCCTATGATAGTACTCAAGTTTGTATACAATCATTGTAGAGAAAAGGGGAGCCACACTAGATAAAAGCTAATATAGATGTTTTATTAATGGTAAAATCACCTGAACCTCTACCCTCTAATGCATTTCACTCAGCAATGAGCATAATCACAGAGAAACTCCCTACGCATTAGAGGGCAGAGCTTTAGGTGATTTTGTAATTTGCACAGACAAGTTTACCCTTATAGTCTGTAAAGTGCTTTGTAAACCATGTGACAACAAAGTTTGTCCCCTTCTACTCACTTGATGCTATTTCTTGACGTGTCTCTTACCTGTTACGGATACATATACACATACAAGTCACTCCAGGCAATCCCTTCTTTGGAATAAGGTCAAACTCCACATTAAATTTAAATGTTTTTCGGAAGGGAGGGGTTTATGTCATGTTTGTCATATTTCAGTTTAATTATGAAGTACAATAAAATTGTGACTGTTTTTCATATATGTGTGGCGAGACTTTTGTGGGTTTGAGTACCACTGGTACTGGAGGTCTGAACATTTTGTTTCTGTTCATATTTGCCAAACAGTGGACCATTCCCACACATTTCTTTTGAATTATTATATCCATGAGTGGTATTTCATTTTTAGACTCTCAGGAGTGCATACATTTGGACAATACTAAGGACACCCAGTCGGGGGAAGGTATTTGGTAGGAGACACAGTTGAGACCTCCTTGCCTATTTACAACTCCACGGTAAAATGTAGTTGGTATGATGATAAAAGGGCTCCCATTTCACCTCCCCTCCAATGATTGTGGACTTCTTAAGTCCCCTTTTATACCTTACTTATTCCATGGTCACATGACCACCCAGTTCCCAGGACTCTGTCTGTTCGCCTCTGTTTAATTCCTGTTAGGGTCCTTCTCCCATTGACTATCCACTGAAGATGTCCTCTCAGGATCCAGAGGACTACTGACTTTGCCCGAGGGGAGTCATGGGGACCAGCCAGCGAGGGTTAGTGTGCAGCACTGGCCTAGCACTCCCCCTAGTGGAAATGGTTTTAGCGAGGGACCTGAGTGGGGGAACTCAGGTGAATATAATTTGCTTTACCAGGTAAAAAAAAAGAAACACCTGGCAGAATTGGTTAGAAGATGGTGAAAGGGATGTTAGGAAGTCTTTGACTAGAGTGGGGCTTTAACACATAGGCTTGTAGTTCGCTTTCAAATGTAAAGAAAAATTAATCGCTCCACTTACTGCTACTCCATAAACTTTTATAGCTAGACCATGAAAACTCAGGTGCACTTCACGCTGGTCTAAGTGCACTAACACATCGAGTAACTCAAGTCAGCTAACGTTTTCATGGTTCAGCAATAAAAGTTTATGAAGTAAAAGTAAGCAGTGTAAACGGCTCAAAGATTTTGTGTTACTGAAATAATTTGTTTTGGGAAGGAACAAATATATCTATACTTTTACCAAGACACAGGGAACGCGGCCTATGACTAAAGTAGCCACCTGTCTTAGGAAACAATACCTTGCATAATAGCATTATGACTTCTTCCCTATTAATAACATTTATAATAAGCCCCGTTTTTACCCATCAAAATCGGACTGTATTACATCCCTATGACCCACAGTGATTACATTTGTAAGTTTTTCTTCCAACCCAAGATGGAGGAAAAAAACAGAAAGGATACGAATGTCACATGCGTGACATCCAATCGCCTTGTGATCCGACTCAGCAAGGGTACTGTCTAGGATCTGCTTAGACAGAACTGATGGTGCTCGGGTGAAAGGCGCCTTGAGAGTGTTACTTTTCTCACGTACATCTTGGTAATTAGTACACTTCATGCATGTTTCACCTAAATCGAAACGTGTATCAAACAATTTGTTTCTTTGTCCGTAGTACATTCTTGTCATTTTTGTGCAATACACAAGCAAACATAAGAAGTACATTTACCTTCATAGTAAACAAATAGCAATCGCATTACAAACAGAGCAACACCATCGTACAAACACTCTTCGTTTTATTTGCTGTACACAAGATGATTGCAGCACTTCAGAATTCCTTCATGTTTTGCAATCAGGAAGCCAGTTTCATGAGCAAGTGAATGTGAACTGCCAGGTTCGGTTGCCGTGGTAACCGGGTGTAACAAAGATACCTCGAACGTAGAAGTGTGGGCGAACTTATGATTAAGATAAATTGAGGGCAAATTTAAGATACAACTACAATGGATGGAAATCTTCTGAAAGCTGCTATAGCTATACTAATCTGATAATATTGCAGAATATATTGGTATGTTGATTAGCTTAATTGGAAGGGAAATCTAGCCAAAATGTTTTGGAATAATCTACTGGGCATAATGCAGTATTATGTCACAATACATCTGAAAAGAATATATATTAGGAACAGTGGCATAACAATAACCATAGTAGCCCACGTGGCTGCGATGGGGCCTGGGGAAAAAGGGGGCCCCATTAGGGAGGCTTGTTAGGAAAAATAAACTGTGAGCTTACCAGTATAGAAGGGCTGAAGTCAGAGCTCAGGATTATGTAGTCACAGATCCCCCTCTTAGCAGTGTTGATTTATTGCCCTCTGTACTTCGGCTACAGACTGAAATTAACCATTTGCGCCCAACGCAGTCACAAATCCCAGAGTTTGCCCCCTGTTAAAACCTTATAGGAGGGCTGAGGTTTAAATTCTACAAAAAAGTTTAATGAAGCCGGAGTTTAAAGAAGTTTGTATTAGGGTTGAAGAGTAAATGTGAACAAGACCATTAATCATGTTATCCCAATATAAAATATAATTCTGGTTATTATTATTATTATTAGTGCCAATATAACTATTACCCCCAGCATTGCTCCCTAGTGGTGTATTGACTATGCTGACAGCTCTCTTGCTGCATGTCCTTGATACATACTACATGTTAAGGTCAATGACACCGCTTGTCACAGTTGACACTGCCAGCCGCTACAGAGAGAGTTAGCCTCGGGGCCCTAAAGTTTTGCTATGGGGCCCCATGATTTCTAGTTATGCCCCTGATTAAGAATGTTCATATTTGCCATTATTCACACAAAAGGAACATTAAAGATATTTGCAGGGTAAAGGGCCCTGCAAATTGCCTATGAATAGACCCCATAAAGTAGATGTATGCCCTAACTGGATGGCATTAAAGTATTATCAAAGTCACATTTCTTTTGCATATATCTATTGCTAGCAAACAGTAGATATATGCAAAAACAAAAGTTACCAAACAGGTAAAAAAGATTGTGACCTTCATGTCACTTTAAGTTTGCCCAAGCACTGTGTAGCATAAATAATTGCCATTTTTTTTATCAAATACTGTTTTCATCTTATTGTCATCCTTTTTTAGTGTATGGGTTTAGGTGAGCTTTAATCCCACAACGCGTTAGAAGTTCCCCATATTCTGCTGTGTGTACTGACCATAATGTTATATCTCCATTCGTCAGCTGCGTAAGTTATATAACTACATCAATTTAACTACACCCAGATGTAACTATGTTCTTGAAATCTCTTGTGTGCAGTCATTCAGGGAGTCGATTCCCAGTTACTGGGGTCAAGTAACCAAAGCTTTGCAAGACAAATGGAAGAAAGGTTGGCCAAGCTCTTTCAACTTTCCAGTCAACAATCACGAAGATTTAAAAGAGCAACTACAGTGGGGAGCTACACAGTGCAGGTTGGTCCTTATTTCAAAGATATTAAAATGCAATGTTAGTTGCAGGGTATTGTATAACATGAACAGAAATATTGTCCACCATGGATGACGAGGAAAGTTTCTACTCTTTTTTTTAAGTATTTAATATGGAAATCCAGCCAAAATGTTTTAAGTTTTGGATAAAACCCCTTTTGGGAGGTTTAACCTCACTTCAGGTCAGAGACAGTATGGTCGTTGGGAGAGGACATGAGGGAAGATCTCCAGTGGGGACACCATTAAAAAGTTGATAAAGGTTCAAGCATTTCTTTCTTTACTAAAATGTTTCTATTGCTGTTGTCCATGTTCAAGAGATTTCCTATTACTTCCTGTCCTGGGACAATGCTGTCATTGGAACAGGAATTGAGGGGGAATTCATCAATGAGCACACACAGCAATACAACCTGATTGATTTTTTGAATTCTTCAACCACTGTATGAAAAAACCACAAAAAACACAAAAACATTGGATTGGGTTACAATTTAGGCTCAATGACATCAAGGTGGTGAGCTGAGGCACATGCAGAGCTGACTGCTATAAATAGACATTTTAGGGACAGCAAAATGATGACTAGAGACACTAGTTCAGTGCTATACAGTATAGCAGTTGACTTTTTAAAATACATACGTGACCCCTGTGACTGCCGTGGTTAGTTTGATGTTATAGGTGCAAAGCCTTGTACCTATAACTTCTCGAAAGAAACAGCTGTAATTGGACAGTGTCTTGTTTTTCAGATGGTGAAAATGCAGAGATTGGAGGGTCCTAATAATCTGGCTGAGTTGACTTACTATGCCGTAAAAGATGGACAACAAATACCAGGCACAGTGGCTGCCAAGCAGCTCAGTACAATCGACCCTCAGACCATGGCGCTGACCCTTGGTTTTATTGTACGAGTGCAAGCCAACCGTAAGTTATTTTCTTATGGCATATCTGATCTCATTAAACACTTGAATATCACAAACACTTAAAAATATCTTCAACTGAAAACATTTGAAGCCTGCTTGTCTGTAGATGGATGCTACTGCTAAAAACAGACCTTTTTTGGGTATTTGCATGGTCTTACCATTGCTAGTTTTTTGGGTTTTTTTGCAGGGCGCATTTATTCTCATTTTCTTTATCTCCTGACAAAGTCTCTTTGAGGTTATTACATGTGTAAGAAAATATGTTCAGTCACAGACAGTGCTTTTAATGTATAGCGGAACGTAAAATTTTTATAAGTAAATTGGAGTATGACATCTTCGTCTTTTGATGTGTCTGTACGTTTTGAACTTAAGAATAATTGCATTTTTAAAGAATGCATTGCGAGTCTATCTTTCATTTGAAATAAAACTATTGATGTCAAAGTATAAAAAAAGGCAATCTGTTTGTTCTTTCATTCCTTTAAAAGCTGTGGTCCAAAAGCCACCGAACAACCTATGGATAATTGCAGCCGTGCTGGCTCCTATAGCGGTTGTGACTGTCATCATCATCATCATCACTGCCGTCCTTTGCCGGAAGAACAAAAGTGACCTCAAGACTGATAATATTAGCAACATGCCTCCTAGGACGAAGGTAATCCGGTGCCAAGTTTCCTTGGCCATACATGTGAAATCATAATGCGTTTTTATAACGCTTATACTTCAAGATGACATTTGCGTCACTTTCCATTTATATAATAAGGCATCAATATGAGGTTTGTAATACAGCAGAAAGAAATCTGTTATGATCACTCTGTATTTCCTTACTGTCTGTGTGTAGGCAACGTCTGAGAGAAGTGAGAAATATTAATAATCCCAATATGGATGCAGACCAATGTCTGACTTTAAAAAGCGCAAGCTTCCAATTTGATAGCCATCTTCCCCGATACAGACAGGGAACTAAATTGGTTTCTCGCTGCATGCTTGCATAATAAACTATTACATAATCATTCCAGTCTTATTTTCATGCTGCAACTTAGTTTCCCAGCTGCAGGCTTCAGACAAGCTGTGCTCAGTCTTTCTTACTTGGGGCTGCAAATGTCAGTGTTCCACTATTCTGGGACTCCAAGGTCTGACTATGCAGTTTCCTAGAAATGAGCAAAGAGGATCATTACACATAGAATAAAATTATGGTTTTGAATTGGGGGTTGAGGAGACAGGTCAGCTGAAAATGTGCCACATGAGAGGCTTCACAAAAGTACAGGAAGGCTTTAGGCAATATATTCTGTCTCTTACTATACAGTATATACAGTATACATTAGAGATGCAGTGATACCATTTTTCCAGACAAGTATGAGTACAGATACCAATTACTGATACCTTGTTTTTCTAAAACAATACAGATTAATGATTTTAGGACAGTGATGGAGCACCAGAGCCCAGTTGCAGATGCGACCAATGCGACCCTGGTAGTTATGCTACTGAATACATGCTGAGGGACTACAAATCTCAGCAATACATTATATAGCAATGCAGAATACCACCAGCCATAGAGGACTACAAATCCCAGCAATACATTATACAGCAATGCAGATGAATACCATCAGCCATGAAGGACTACAAATCTCAGCAATACATTATATAGCAATGTGTAATAATACCACCAGCTATAGAGGACTACAAATCCCAGCAATACATTAAACAGCAATGCAGAATAATACCATCAACTATAAAGGAATACAAATCCCAGCAATACATTTTAAATCAATGCAGAATAAAGCACAGAACAGAAAAAGCAACCAATATTTCTAAAGTAGCTGTCGAGTTCAGGTGCAGTTTTGCTGCACCATATCTGTACAAAGAGCACTCTGTGCTGCTGCTCTGCTCTGCTCTGGGGTGCCAGCCTGATGTCTCCAGGCGGAGGGTCTCAGGAGGGGGAGATGTGCAGAGAGTCTTAAAAGGGGAAGATGTGCAGAGGGTCTCAAGAGGTGGAAGATGTGCAGAGGGTCTCAAGAGGTGGAAGATGTGCAGAGGGTCTCAAGAGGGAAAGATGTGTGGAGGGTCTCAGAAGGAGGGGATGTGCGAGCCGGCAGAATCACTGTACAGAGGTGCCGCATGGTTCCCCAGAAGGCTGCCGCGAGGTTCCTAGCAAGCATAGGACTTAAGGCAGATGCTTAATTTGCATGAATTAAAGTGCTAGTATCAGTTTTGGGTATTGGAGCATTTGCATGAGTACAAGTACTTGTTCACACTGGCAGGATTGTGGACAATGTATACATGTCCACAATTTGCTGTTTTCTCAGACCTTATAAGTCCTGATCTGGGTCTTGGAGCCTGAAGGCTTTGTATGGCTTTGGGTGGGAGAAAGCCCCATTCCTTGGTCAGAGTTTTACTTGTTAACCAGACCTCACTAATTAGTTAGCTGTCCACAGGCCTTTTTATATCTGAGCTGACTTATGAGTCTGCTGCTGAATGAAAAAGCTGAGTGCTGGCAGAACACTAAAAAAGTATACAGGTGAAACTCGAATAATTAGAATATCGTGCAAAGTTCATTTATTTCACTAATGCAACTTAAAAGGTGGAACTAATATATGAGATAGACTCATTACATGCAAAGCAAGATAATTCAAGCCGTGATTTCTCATAATTGTGATGATGATGGCTTACAGCTCATGAAAACCCCAAGAACCCCAAATCCACAACTCAAAAAAGTAGATTATTACATGCAATCAATAAAACAAGGATTGTACATAGAACAATATCGGACCTCTGAAAAGTACAAGCATGCATATGTACTCAGTACTTGGTTTGGGCCCCTTTTGCAGCACTTACTGCAATTACTTTTGCATGATATTCTAATTATTTGAGTTTCACCTGTATATGCTGCCTATCTAATTTTGGGGAACCCATTAGGGGGCACCCTGTTAGTCAGAAACTGACATTAGTTAGTGGCTTGGATGAGCAGATGTTTTGTTTGCTTTATGCTATGGACATTCTGTACAGAATTCCTGTAGAAATGAGTCAACTTTTGAAAAGTCTGATCAGTCGTGTTCCTTTCGAACTCTAACCAGAAATCCAAATGAACTCAATGAAAACCTGAAACAGTTTCCAAATGTGTATTAAGGGCAGAAAATAATGCAGAATTGTGCAGAATGGTTAAGGAAAGTCCTGGCAGATGAGATGGGCCAGTGATCTGCTTGCTGTCACCACATGTTGAGTCATGGTGATGTTTGATGCTCCTCAGTAGTATGTAGGCCAAGCAGGTGATTTCTCTATGCATTAGTCAGAGAGATTGCATAAAGTAGCTCAAAATTTGTTAGGCCTAGGACAATTAACCATATGTGGCAAGAACTCTAGACAAGAAGCAGTTGCTGGCCAGTGATTGGCTTGAAGTAGCGTTAACTGTTAGGGATCTCCAGTCCTTCTGTCTGTGGAGTGTGTTAGAGCATAACCATATGTGGTTTTGGCATTTGCCTTTAAAGTAAACCTGGGTTGCTATCATTTTTAGGGATCTCCAGTCCTTCTGTCGGTGGTGTGTGTTAGAGCATAACCATATGTGTTTTTGGCATTTGCCTTTAAAGTAAACCTGGATTGCTATCATTTTTAATCTTCTTCAGAAAATGTTAGCTGCCTGGATACTTTTGAGTTACATGTATTCAGATTGGGACAGTTACAAAAGATCCAGATGCCATTCTCCACATTCATGTTTCTGGTGAGATACTCAAAGTACTAAATCAAGTGGGCTAGCAGGAAAGCCAAACAAATTTCCAGAGAGAGAGAGAAGTCTGCAATGGCAGCCTGCACATTTCTCTCATGACAGGTTTACTTTAACTAAATGCCCCTCCATTTGGGAATTTTAGGGCATTTTACAGCCGTTGCTGAACAAAAGCTCCAACTCTTGGAAAGTACTGTGTACTAGATGATATAGTTTGTGGGGAGGCTATGTGTTCCGTAATGTTGTTTTTGTTACTCGACTCCACACATTTAATGTACTGGCCTTCTGCGTCAGGCATTAACAGTGTTTGTGATATTGATTTCAAGATAATATTACGACATCCTGCAATTCATATTCATAATGTTTTCATGGATCTTTAATTTGGCAAAGTGAAATGGTTCTTTCTCTTGAAATAAATTTTCCACTGTGCCTTGTTTACAGATCTGCAAAGATGTATTAATGGATTGAGTGCTGACAGGCTGTTAAAGCTGGCATGTTGCCTGTTACTACTGCTTTGTTTCCTGCTGCAGCCTTCCGAAAGCTCATACACACTAGATTTAAAAGGTTTGTCCACTCAAATCTGATACTCTGAAGGGATAAACTGGCTGGGAGCTTCTTTTATTTCTCAGGGTATCTGTGTGCTGAGTTCCTGGGTCTGCAATCCTGCTGTGGCCATTATGAGGGGGTCTCATGCTCCCTGATAAAATGTCCTTTGAATTTCTTACTATGGAGAATATAACATTCCAAAGTAGGTGGGAGCCAGGGACGTGCGGTCAGGGGAGGCAGGTGATGCAGAGCCTCACCTAGTGTTATGTAGGAAAAAGCTGTCAGCTTCAAGTCTGAAGCTGACATCTTTTTCTCCATTCAGAGCGGCTTGTAACAGGTCTCCCCGCTGTGTAACCTATCATGGGCGGAGTGCTGCCTGTTAATTACAGGTGGCGCTTCATCTGGCTTCCCCACTGCTTGTGTAACCTAACATAGTGAAGCCAAAGCTGCAACAGCCTCTACTCTGTGTTAAAAGCTTGAGCTCTTTGGATGGTTTGGACCAATGGCAAAGCTACATTGGTCCAAGCTGTCCAATCAAAAAAAAAAAACAAACAAACAGGGGACATCGATCTCGATGCCTAACCAGTGATGAGCAAGTGAGGGACAGGGAGGCTCCTCCGTGTCTCCTCCCTTCTCTCTCCTCCCTCCTCCACACAGCTCGGTGACCGGGCTTGGGGCGGGGCAAGCCGGGGGCAGGACGGAGGCAGGCTGTGGGTGGGAATGCAGGGGGAAATGCCTCACCTAGTGTGGACTCCACTGCACGTCACAGGTGGGAGCTCCCAATACTCCCATGTGCACAAGAACACAGTCAGGAATTATGGGAAGGACATGCCGTTGTTGGAGCATCCAAGACATATAAAAAGCGAGGAGCTGACTTAGCCCACTATGCTTCATCTATTCCTAAAGTATGACTTTTTGATGAAACAACCTTTTAGTATCTGTGTGAATATTATGGGCTTTACTTGCAAGCTGTGTCACCACTACAGGTTGCTCTTCGGTGTAAAGCCTGTGGGGGTCTCACGGCATATTGTCTTAAAGAAGAACTGCTTTTTTTTTGCCCATATCAACCAGATTCTCCAACTGCTGCTTCTCAAATACAAAGTTATATCAACAAACTATGTCACTATAGCACAATGTCTAAATACGACCCTGCCAACGACTATTTTCACAGTAAAATGTTATACCCAAAAAAAATAAAATGTATGTTGGGGCAAAAAAAAATAAAAAATATGCAGTACATGTCTGCCGTACATGCAAATTTTTCCATGTTTTATCCCTTTAAGGACACTGCTAGTACAGACAAATACCGTTGATCTATTGGTAATGCCTCCAGCTCCTAATTTCCTATTGTGGTCTGAGACACTGCATTTATTTTTAGATTCAGTGGTATCAGCCCTGTCCACTGTCTTTTCCTAAATGATTGACCCACTCTCACTGTCTTCTTAACACAGCATAGAGGCTGATTGACTTGTAGTCCAAGATAAGAACAGGAAAGGCTAAATAACATCTTTGAGATAATACTCGTAGAGTGCACAGGATGCAGAACAGCTCTGAATTTCTTACAAGAGCAATATCACTTATAAAATAGATATAATAAAATGCTTTCAATTATATATTTAACTGACCAAAAGTAAACAAATATATATATATATTATACATATATCTGCAGGAAGAAGAAAGGCCTGGATGACCTCTGTCATTGGGTTATTACTTATTGGACTTAGACCAATAAATCAGATAAACTGCTGTCAATACATTAAATATTTGGTGTACAGGATTCTGCATATTTGGATGTGCCTGATAATAGTTCAGCTTGAAGGATTTGAAATGAATGATGCAACTAGTGCCCCAAAAAGTTGCACAATCTGCACCAAATGATCAATGATACAGAAAATAAGTTTGCCATTATTTGGCGCAATAGAGGTGGATGAGAATGATGGCTCAAGGCACTTACACATTCTAATAGGCACCAAATAAACTATGTTCACTGCGACTTAATAGTGTATTTAATATGCGATGCATCAAAATAAGCTTGTGAGACAATTCGCATTCCTCGACCGCCAATCTTAGTTTATCTGACCCTGTATATGCTTTGTATCTGCTCACACAGCCCGTCCAAGGCTTTGATTATGCAAAACAGCACCTGGGCCAGCAAGGAGGCGATGAGGATGTTCTTCCTGCAACTCACGAGACTGTGGTGCAATCTTTGAACTTGTCGCAGGAAAGGGAGAGCACTAAGGATGGGAGTACAGAAAAAATGATCAAATCTTCAGACACCAGAAAAAGGTGAGTTCTCCAACCACAAATCTAGATTTCTAAATTTCAAATGAGAATATTTGCATTGTTGAAGTGGATATCTAGAAAACACTGTTCTTAAATATTTGGATAGAGAAGCCTTAGAACCAGTGTCAACCCTAGCCTTTTTGCCTCCTGAGGTGGGGGGTGGGGGTAGTGGTGGTTGAGTGATACTGCCCTCCCTGCTTGGCTCAGCATCCTGCCCAGCTCCTGGCAACCAGTCACTGGGCGGGACGCCAGCCAGGTTGCTAAGAGCTGAGCAGAGAGATGTGTATGGCGCTTACACATCTCTTATCAACCTGGGACGGTCTGGCTGGACAAAGGGTGGTAGGCACGCTGCAAACATTGTGCAGCAGGGTGGCCATTCCACTCTGCCACTTGAGGCAAAAGTCTCAGGCAGCCTCATTAAAGGGAAGGACCTAGTTAGAACCTCTTTTACTGCTGCATGCGTCCTAGTCAGGAGATTTTCCTTCACTTCCTCTCACATGGACACAATAGGAAGAGAGAGGAGCTCTCTCCAAAGTGAGACAGAGTTTCCCCTTAAACTTACCATATACTTTACAGTCTAAATGTACAATCTCCTTTAGATCTACTAACAACTACGTAGGACAAGGACCTGCCTTATTGGATACAAACTGATTGGATAGTTTTTAGGTAGGTCCTCACATTGCATAGTTTTGATACATCTAAAATCTACAAAGACTGTGCAGTCAGATTATAACGTATATGGTGACCCTAAGACAGTTGCCAATTAAATCTGTCTCTACATTGGAAGATTTCCTCTCGATTCATGTTCTGATGACAACTGCAATCATTTGGATTTCTCGTTGCTTTCTGTCTGGTTACAGTGGTCACCAGGGCAAATAGAGCGGATGACTCTCCCCAGCAGGGGTGCAGACAGCAATAAAGGCCTTTCAGAGGTTCTAACTCCTCACCACTCTATCCAAGACTAATACAAAAATGGCCTGGCTGCCATGCTAAGCCTCTGACTAATAGTACAAGTGGTTGGGAAGGTGCAGGTATTTCTTTCATAACAGGTTCCCTTAAGGAATCTTGTCATGAAAGAATGCCATTGCTGAGCTCTCCCTTTCACAATGCTTTAGTCATTGTCCAGAAAGAAGTATGCAGATAAAGGTGTGACTTTTCTTATTTGCATGCTAGTCTCGGGCCAGTGAGTAAGAACGTATTGGAGCCAGAGGGTCAGCATAACAGCCAACCAAAGAGACATCTTATGACAGGTTTCAGGATGTACATAGTTTGCATTTCATTGTCTAATACTAATGGAGGGTTACTTTTTTGTTGTGATATATATAAAGAAATACTAGTATACTAGTATCGGTGCCGAGTATTTGGGTGAGTACTCGTACTCGCCCAAATGCTTCGATGCCTATCCCGATACTTCCGGTATCAGGAAGCCGGGCAGTAAGTCATTACACGCTGCCAGGCTTCCTGATTGGCCGGGAAGCTGGCTCCATGCTCCCTCGTCACAAGTGACGAGGGAGCATGGAGCTGGCTTCCTGGCCAATCAAGTAGCTGGGCAGTGTGCAATGACTCGCTGCCCGGATTTCTGATTGGCCGGGAAGCTGGCTTCATGCTCTCTCGTCACCTCATGACGAGAGAGCATTGAGCCGGCTTCCCGTCCAATCAGCAAGCCGGGCGCTGCATCATTACACGGCACCCGTCTTCCTGATTGGCCAGAAAGCCGGCTCCATGCTCTCTCCTCACCTAGTGACGAGAACCATGGGGACGACTTTCCTGCTAATCGGGAAGCTGGGTGGCGAGTCATTACACGCCGCCTGGCTTCCTTAATGGGACTTCCGATATCGGTGCATCCCTAATTCGTTATAAATATCCATTCGAAACAAAACTAAGTTACATGTCTAATATACATCCATCTATCTATCTACCTCATCCCATACTGTTGTCTCGTAGCATTCTGATACATGTATAGAGATAAATACAATGATGTTGTGTACATGTATCTCTGAGTATGCATGTAGTGTTGATGAGTGAACGGATACAATAGATATCCCCCCACTTCCTCCACAAGCTCGTGACATTTTCATTACGTGAGTTCCAGAAATGATGCCTAACACTTGTCTGTGTTGCTATGGTAACTTGCAGCCGGTCGCCTGAAAATGGTTCCATCATCAGCAACGAATCAGAGGAGGCCAGTTCAGACCAGAGCACTCCGCAGAAACTCATGGCTCAGCACAGGATGACAAAGGATGAGGCACGCAAGTGGAACGGTGAGAAGGGATCCCTGCTATGTGCCCTGCAGACAGCGCTGTACATCATCTGCTGCCAGTTCCACAGAACACGCCACACCACCGCCTCATACCGCTATAATGCATATATATATATATTAAACTCACCCCTTTAATATCACGCAGAAACATATTTAGAAAGTCAGTAAGGGAAATGCTAAGGATAATAAAAATTTTGTTTTACTTGCACATGATTGGATGATGGGAGTCAGCAGAGCTTCACCTCATTCACTAAGCTAATGGAAAATTCCCTTGCAAAGAAAACAACCTGTTTATCTTTAGGAAATCAACCCGAAGAGTAACTTAACCTATTGGGTAAAACATTTAAAGAAGAAACATTTTCTTAACCCTTGCAGTGGAGTTACTCTTGCACTGCAAGGGTTAATTGCTCGTTTTAGTCTAGGAAGGAAAATAACAGTTATACTCACCCGGTCCTCCAAGTTGGCCTTCCTCTGCTGCAGTGATGGTATGTCCCTTGGCTTCCTCACGTCCTATACACTGTGTATAGAACGTGATGACTCAGGGACCTTAAACTGCTGCACTGGAGGGGGAGAGATGCTGGAAGGACTGGTTTAAGAGCAATCCGGCTTGGATGATCGAGTGAGTATAACTTTTTTATTTTTTCCCCTAGACCAAAATGAGCAGTTAAATCTTGCAGTGCGGAGGTAGCCCCACCGCAAGGGTTAATAGAAATTTTGCCCAGAAATCTCCTATATTTAACGTTTTTTTCCCCCCAAAACATTTTAGTTATAGGTGTAACATAGTGGGCTTTGTCCTGGTTTTGTATGTGTCTTGGATACTCCAACAGTGAGCTCTTCCTACCATACTTCCTGACCCTTCCTGATCACCTGGGAGTTTTGGGTGTTCCCACCTGCTTTTCTGTGTCACAGCTCCTCACCTTGAATGAAAAATGTAGGGAAAGTAGGAACCCCTCATAATAGCCACATCAGGTGTGCAGACCACATGCACAAAGATCTCACCAATAGAGTCCATTGGACATATTAGAAACTGTTGGGTGATTTACTCTCCTGGATCTAACAGAAGCTGAAATATCAATTTTGGCTGAACTGATTTCTTTTTTTTAAACATACAAAATGATCACCAAATATACCTATTTCCATTTTACAAAGTGCTACCGACACTGCAGTGCTGTGCAGTTTAGCAACACATTTTTACGCTTTGAGGCACATTGCATTAGGTAGCCCACTTTGAATGGACCGTGAGCACAGCTCAATGATTTATTTTAAAGTTAAAGAAAAAAACTTGCAGTACCCTATTTGCAACTTCCCTAAGGCTACCCCTGCACTGCAAGGGTTAATGGTTCGTTAATGTCAGGGGGAGCTATGTGAAGGTCTTTGACTTACCTGATCCCCATTCCCACGGGCTACAAGACCGACAACATCATCATGTGCAATGCAGGGCCCATAGCCTTGCATTATACGTGAGAATGCCAGAGGGACAGTCCATGAGCCGGAGCTGAGAGAGAGAGGTGAGCTTTGACCACCAGGGAACGGGGGATCAGGTCAGTAAAAGTCCTCTTCACCATACCTCTAGCCATAAATGAACAGTTAAGGGATAACCCGACGTCAATGGTATTTTTAGTTTTTTTTTACCCAGAGATAGGGTTTAACAATGAATGGAAACACGTAGCTGCTAAATAGCTGCTTAAACTACCATAACACATTTTTTAGAAACTGTTTATTTTATTGACATGAAATAGTATTGTATTATAAGGAGTTTCTTTTTTGTTTTGATATTCAGGACTTAAAAAACATAAACAGAGAATTGGTAAGAATTTCAGTGTATCAATCTGCTGTAACTAACCTATAAAGGCTGGGCGCTTTTGGGTGTCTTTTAATCCCTCTCTCCTCTGATGTCTCTTCCGACTGGTGATAAAGGTTGTTTGGATGCTAAGAAATGGATAACATATTCTGTATATTTGTTTCTGTACAACTAACCATCACACCTATATGAGCTTGTTGGACACCTCATGGCAGGTCAGGTACTGATGTTGGATGAGAAGAACTGGTTCATAATTGAGATTGCAAAGATGTTCAGTAGGGTGAGGTCAGGGCTCTGTGAAGGCCACTGGAGTTTCTCCACACCAAACACAGGGGCACAGTCATGCTGGAACAGAAATGAGCCTTCCCCAAACTGTTACAGCCAATAAGGAAGAGCACAACTGTCTAAAATGTCTTTGTATGCTGTAGCAGTTATAGTGTCCTCCACTAGAAACACCTGAGCTCTGTAATCTGGAGGGGCGGCACTAGGGAAGCTAGACATTATGTAACCCGGGGGAAAAGGCTCAAAGTTCTTCCCCCACCCCCCAGGGAGAAGTTCTCCATCCACACACCCAGTGGCGCCCCTCACCCGGGGGACATGCCCCCCTCCTCCAGCCCCCCCGACCCCCAGCTTCGACCCTATGGAGGGGTGTCCACATACTTTTGGCCATATAGATAGGCATGATGGACACGGGTCCACAAATGTTTGGCTATATAGTACATAAAAAGTTATTTTGCAAAGCAGAAATGTGATAGGTACAAGGCAACTAAAGTATATAGATATAAGAACAGACCCAGGAAACATTTAAAAAAAAATTTATATACATATTAAAGTAGAACTTCATCCAAATCTTTTTTTTTGCTATCTGTCTCATCAGGGATATTATCCTAACTTCCTGTCCTACCTACAGTAAAGGAAAATCTCTCAAAAAGGGACACAGACAACTTTAAAAGCCTGACAACAATTCTAGGACTTTTCCCTTACTTTAATGGTTCATAGATATTTGGGTTCCCATTGGAGAGATTCCCTTTGGTTCCTTTTTTCGATGGCCACACAGGAAGTGAGTGAAAATCTCTCCAACTGGAATACAGATAGCTATAAAAGCCTTAAATAAATATTAACTCCCATTCTTTCCATTCCATTTCCATTCCATTCTTTCCAAAGCTAAAAAAAAAGGACAATTTACAATTCAGTGATAGGATGTGCATCTACATAATAAAAATTAGGGGGTTATTCACAAAGCTGGCGAAGGCAGCCGGGTGAATAACCGAGCCGAAGTGAAGTGAGCCGAACAACGTTCGGTTATTCACTATGGCTCAGTACGGCTGATTTCAGCCGTACATCGGCGGAAATCAGCCGTACATCGGCTGCACTTCGGTCAGCCAAACGAGCCCAAGTGCAGAAGGACTTCAACTCAGCCGGTCCAACATCTGGATCGGCTGAGCCGAAGCTCCGGCAGCTCTCTTAGGGGCCGAATGGCAGTGAATGAATAGCCGAATGCTAATAGCCGAATGCCAGCGAGCGGGATTGGAGGGAATGGTCTGATTAATAGACTTCCATTAAATATGCATTATTTAACTACCAAAAGCGCTATACTTTTAATCCAACCTCTAAATTATTACATTTGTTATTACATTTGTTCAAAAAAGAAATGTAGTTGGGGAAAGAACACTAGTGGGCTAAACCAATCATTTTTGTTGCATGGGGGGGGTGAATCCTTTGCCTACATACTTTGCGTTAAGGTGTCCCTCTTTCTCATCTAAGGAAGTCGGGGGGTATGTTTTTGTTTGATTAGTATTAGAATATAATTGTATGGGTTTTTGATATGGGGGAGGGGGGGGGGGATAGGGGTTAAAGGGATATAACTGTTACCAATTAATGGTGCATTAGCAGTAAGTAAAACTTAGGGCAGTTGCAGAATCCAACCTAGATTTCAATGCTGAGAGCCTTATGCTAAAAATACCATCTACCCTTTACTAAAGCATGCATGCCTTATTCCTATGTCTCTGCATTCAGATCAATGAGATATTAATGAAATCCAGGACTTGGTGTAGGCCATAACAATTAATCACATTGGTATAGACATTATTATAGCTAGAAAAGGAAAGCAATCATCTGATTTTGCCTGTGTTTTGTGCTTCACATACATCCCATAGGCTGGAATGTACTGCTTCAGTTTTTTCTCCTTTCATTGACCTGTCAGAAGACGTTAGGATGGATTGTTGGAATAAACATCAACTACAAGTCTATGCATCAAGTGTTTTATATATCCTGACCTACATTGGATGCATTTATTACAAGGTCCTGACCATAGGCCCTTATAACATACTATATTGTCTGTGAGCCTCGTCTCTCAGACTGGGTGCAACTGTATATGCCAGCATTTATTATGATTAAATATCTGGTGCAATAACTGTGATATTCCAATTTAAAAAACATAACACCATGCAAACAAAGAAAGCAATCCATTAGCTTACTAACTAAAATAAAGTTGACCACCCAATACCATCCAACTCTACCATCCAACTGTGGCCTTACCTTATATGAATTGAATGGGATTTATGTGTACTCTAGTGCTGCACAAATGTTGCCTACTTATTGTAGACTCACAGACAATTTCTAAAACTGGATTGTCAGTGTTCTTCACATTCATACTTGGTATTATCAATCAAAACTTAAAGTGACATTAAACCCTCAGATATTTAACATAAACCAATACTGTAATGTGTGCCTTACTGTAATCCATGGTTGTTTCCCTTCTCTTTGCTGCTCTTCCTTTTAAATCATTATAGATTCAAGCTGTTAGGATCCAGAGCGCCTCAAGGTGGCGCTGGAGCTAAGCCCTGCAGTTTCCGTACTCACCTGCGGGGGTCTCCAGGCAGCCAGGAACTGCTAGGTACCAGACTTCCATTGGGTGGTGCTGGAAACTGCAACTCCAGTGCTCACCTGCAGGTGTCTCCCAGCTGCCACCAATCATCCACCACCTGGTGCTCCCTGGGAGGTTACTTAAGCCCTCCCTGCAGTAAGGTCTGTGGCTCAGTATTGTTTCCTGTTTCCTGTTAAGCCTAAGTCCCATGTCCTGTAACCTGCTGCTGTTCCCGAGTCCTGTATCCTGTGTATGTTCCAGGGGCTGACTGGCAACTTTTAGCCCAGGGGGCAAGTACAAATCCCTGCTTGTTGTCCAGAACCGTGACCTTTTATGTTCCTGAGTCCTGTTAGCTCCTTGTACCCTGACCTTTCGTCCCTTAGTTCCCCTGGTTTTTTGCTTTGCTCCCTGGGTGTGCTTGCCTGTTTCTTCTTGCATGTGGTGTTGTTTAGATGTAGTTGGTTGCTAAGACTTGTTTCTGTTTGTATTATTCTGGTTGGCATATTAAAACGGTATATCATACATTCTGCCTTGTCCTGTGTGGTCACGCGTGTTTGGTCTGCCTGTGTGGGTACCTGCGCAGGTGTGGGGTCACCTGTGCTGGTATCCCTGACACAAGCTGAGTTCAGCCTCATTGCTTAATGCTGTGCTTAACTTTTATTAAACACAGCTCATAGAAGATCATGGCTTAAGGGGTATCTAATGCCAAACCTTTATTTTTTGGAATAGGAAAGGGCTGGAACCCATTTCAGGTACTTACAGTATTGCTGTATTGACCTCAATGGAACTAATGAGGATAATTGTTCTGGTGACACAACCGTCTAGAAGGGGATTTCCATTATTTTGGGTGGTCAATTCTCTCCAGTGGGACACATGACAGGGTTTTTAACCATCCTAATATCCTAATATATCCCAAACTTTAGATATACTGTACTTTAAGTTGCCGTGAACTCTGTCAGGACAACTCTGCCTGTCCCCAATTATCCTGAAGATGATTGGGTTGAAATAAGCTGACCGTATACTTTTTACGTCTTTCACTTTCTGTTACAGGTTTTCCATGAGTCCTAGCAGTTTGCTCCTCATAAGGCAGAGAAGACTATCTATTGTAGGCATGCCAAATTCAGATGAAACAGTGGGCAGATTTGAGAGGACAGGGTCTTTAAGGGGGCCACATATATCTACTGTGGGAGCATTATGCCTATTATGTCTTTATCTTCTTAATTCCAAATAAATATTTCTGGCACCTCAGAACCTAACATTAAAGTTAAATTAGGATTTTCAGAATTTAATCCCAGAGAAATGGGCAAAAAATGATTTAGCTGCAAAAATGTGTAAGGGATTGTAATTTATAAACTGGAGAACCGCTGGGGGTGAATTATTTTATCCTTAAACCACTGAGAGCTGCAGAGAAGAAGCAAAAAGGGGGTTGCCTGTGGCCCATAAAAAAACATTTTCAAATGCCTGGACTATTGCAATGGTCCTCCTTAATTATCTAGCGTCTCTCATTTATACCTGTCCCTAGGTTCAGTGAGGGCTAAGCTTCACTAAACTCTCTTGGAGTGCAGTTAAAGATAATGCATGGGTTAACTGTGATCTAACCCTAAAGATTGCACTGTCCATCTCCTAGGTGGTTGAGGTTGATGTAGTTTAAATGGAAATTGACCAAGTTTTTTTTCCTCACTTTCTGCCACAGCTTTTCCATGACCTGGAATTCTTTATCTCAGAAGGTTTAAAAGACTGTCTTGTTCAGTGGTCCTCAAGTTTTTAATTTGGATCCAAAGTGCTGGTGTGTTGAAACCCATGTGACATTTTCCTTAGCACTTGGGCATTCATTGTACTATTGTTCTGTTGTATTGGAACCTCATATTAGTGTGCTATTGTTCTTGGGTGCTTTGTGCCAGTGTATTATTGTTTTTGAAACCAGTTGCCAGTGTTATGTTCACTCACTCTGACCTCAGTCATTGCTCTGTAACTTTAGTACCTAAAATCAAAAGTGTGCTATAGTCCTTAGTTCCTGTTTGTTAGTGGTCTGTTTTGCCTCCCCCCCCTCAGTAAACATGTACTATTTTCCTTATCCCTCACACGTTTGAGTGCCATTGTTTGGATGTTAGTGCTGATTTGTCATGTAAATCTATCTGTTAGTGTACTATTGTTCTCCATATGTTATAAGACCATGTGTCATTGTACGCCATATGTCAGTGTGTCATTATTTAGGGACCCCTAAATGTTAGGGCACCTCAGTGACAGCAGCATTGTATCTTAAAGTTAATTAAGATTTTATCAGTCTGTTGGCAGACACTTCATGTGCCTTATTGGCCACAAAGCAGTTGAGATTATGAGCTATAGCTTCTATTAAACTGTCAAGATATGTATGGAAAAATTATTGCAGTAGCTGGAAATGACTTGGCCTACAATATTAGCAGTAACAAAATCATCACAGATGTCTACAATACTTAGGCCTGACAAATTCTGTAAACGAGTGCCTTGGTACCTTAATGCCTACAGCAATACAGCAAGATTTACTTTATAGAATACATTTCCTAATGTTGGGATTGATGTGCATGCTAGACCAACTACTTTATTGACATACATTGGAAAACACTATTGGAAACATATTCCGAACGTATTGCACTTTAGTAAGTCATGCACAGCTGAAAAAGTATTTACTTAAAGCTGAGATCTGGGCACAAAAACTTTTATTAAAATATTATCCTTGCTAACCAAACCAAATCAATGTTGTGTCCAACAAATGCCTTTGGGAATACAGATATAAAGTAGTGGTGACATTATCATTGTGCTGTGCTTAGCCTGTGCAAAGAACAGACCTGTGGGAGGGGCCCAGCAGGCTCCACCCTTTACAGGCTGACTACAGAAAATGTATCACATACCTGGCTGGAGACTGGTTGGATGAGGAGGCTCCCCTTGCACCTAGTGTCCCCCAAGGAAGGGAACAGAGCCTGGGAAACAACAAGTAGCACAAGTGCGGAGATGGGGCAACTCCGTGCCAGGCAGAAGTCCAGAATCAGGATCGGGTATAGCAGAGTTGAGGTCTCACCAGGCGGACAGCAGGGTACCAGAGCAGTAGGCAGAATCGAGTTCAAACAGGCCAGGAGTCACACCAGTTGGGCAGCGAAGTACAAGGGATAAGGCAGAGGCAAAGTCCAGTAACAATTCCAAGTTCAGAAGGCAGGCAGCAATCAAGAACACTCAGGTACAATCCGGGTCAAGATACAGGAGCAGAAATCAGGCAGAACAAACAGGATCACAGGGACAAGCTGAAAGACCATCCAGCAACTAAGGCCAGGCTGTGCTTGCTTTAAATAGGGTGCTCAATTCAGAGGTACTGTATCACTTCCTGTGTGCCAGATTAGCGCGTCTGTGCCCGTTTTCTTATGATACCAAAAAACAGGACCACGCACATGTGCAGCAGACCAGGTTACCTTACAAAATGACAGTAATGGGCGGAGACAAGACCAGTCACCCTGCACAAGGGGAGAGAGCAGCAGTGACTGGTTTGTATTACAGGGAGTTCCTGCCCAGAGGAAAAGTTTCACACTGGGTTACTGCACAGATCTGGAAGAAATACACAAAACACTCCAAGATACAAGTAATAATATACATGCCTCTTGTAATTATACAAAATATGCTTGCACCCGAATTCAGCTTTGAGGAACTTTAATTTATGAAGCGGTGGAGAAAAATTATCAATTGTATATAAACCAAAAGTTAGCTTTATATTTAGATAATATTTATATATTAAAGTAAATATGTGGCCACATTATAGAGATCTAAATATGTACATAATATATACATATTTGTAAGTAGTAAATAAGCTTTGAAACAAGCTTATCACTAACTCCTGTGGCTGCAAGAACTGTGGAGCAATTTGTCCTCAAATTTACATCAGAGGCACTAAAATGGCAGCTCATCCCCCTTGCTTCCTCTGGCATCAGGGACTTTGCAGTCTGTCAACCTTCTACTGTAAATAAACAGCAGTGTTATTAAGCTGTTCAGAAAATTACAGCAACCAGACATCAGAACCTCTATTGTGGTGGCTGAGGATGTATTGCTCCACAGTGCCTGCAGCTATAGAGGTCAGCAAGGGCTTGTTTTAACATGCATTTACCGCTTATTAAAAATATAATAATACTTAAAGTGTATGTTCATTTTCGCAGCCAAATTGGGATAACACCTATTTTATATTTTTTACAGGTTCTTATTCACATAGCATAAGCTATAAAAAAAATAAAATGCTTCTTGCAGTATAAATAGCTTTTACTTGGATTTGGGTTTTAAGGGTTACATTTCTTATTGCTTCTATTTCTTTTAAGTGTTAGGAGGGACTGTATGGGGTGAGGGGTCTCTTCCATTCAGTGGTGGCTTGACCATTGTATGTTAATGAAGCTTATCAGATAAACACAATCCTCAAATTTCAGTCACAAGCCTTTCCATTGGGACAGACCACTGTGTGGCTAAGAAAAATCTGGAATACGCCATTTTGCCTGATTTAACAAAACAAATAAATGGTAAAAAAAAATGTCAAAAGTTATTTTTTAGTATGCTGTGTGAATAGGAACACATAACAAATATATAGAGGGGTTTGCAAAAGTGGAAACACACTTTAAAGTGACAGTAAACTCAGGAGTTAAAGCTTAAAAATGCATTCAAGTACCTCAACTATTAAAAATGTATCTTATTTGTGTATCACTCGGCTGTAGATCCTCAAATCATCTCTGAATTGGTGCTGACACTGTCCTTCCTTCTGGAGGGGGGCTACTTTTGTCCCTATGTTCCCTGTATGTGTTGTAAAGTAGTCACTGCTCCAAGCTCACTCCTGTGATAGACTACAATCTAAATACAAATTAGTAAACTAAACATGAGATTGTAGTGTATCACGGGAGTGAGCTTGGAGGGGTGTATACTTTACAACACACACAGGGACCATGGGGAACAAAAGTAGCCATCCTCAAATGGACAGTGTCAGCACAAATTTAAGATGACTTGAGGATCTACAACTGAGTGTTGTACGAATAAGGTACATTTTTCGTAATGGTTAAGGTACTTGTATGAATTTGTAAGGTTTAGCTACTGAGTTTACTTTAAATGTCATAGCCTGGACAATATGGACATAGGAGATAAGAATACATCCTATTTACAGTCCCAAACAGCCAGGGTAGCTCTAGGTTCAATTTCACATGTTTATCAGTTTACTCTTGACTGCTGTACTGAAAAGCCCGTTGTTCACAGAGATGAGTAGCTTGAGCTTACACGGCTGAATGAGCCAGAGGAGCAACTCTTACCCCTTTTATGGCTCAGCACAGACTTTCAGTTAGAGATAGACAGTCTGAAAACAAACAGCTTTACTGTGCTCTCTGTTTAGAAAACCCTAGTGGTTTGGGAATCCGGTATCAGCTATGCTCCTTATATTAAATATACTTTCATAGAGCTTTAATGTAAAAATGAAAAACATTGTCTTGATCCAAAGCTTTCAAAGCTTTTTGACCCACTGATGTGGAATAGATACAGATCAGAAGTTCTGCCTTTCCTCTGAACCCGCTAGCTGCTGGCTTAAGTGATTCAGTGGGGGTGATTTACTAACCTAAACACACACACACACACCAGGTGTGTGTGATTTTCACACAGCAAAACGTATTTATCAACCAAAAAGTCTCTAAAAGCATATTTCCACTAATGCCATATATGGAAAAATCATGCACATGATGCATATATAATGCTGCTTCACAGTTTAGACAAAAATGGTTAGCTCATGCATTTACATTCCTGCATTCATCAACGCAAGCAACATAACATAGAGCTAATTTACACCACATTACCTTGCAATTCATTGCAGGGCTTTGCACAACACACCTGCTGGGTGTGTACACACTACAAAGGTGTTTCGATTCCTCCCATAGATCATGCTGGGAGGGAACACACTACAGAGGTGTATACACGTTCGTGGTGTGTTTAAAAGGTTAGTAAATCAACCCCAGTGACTCAGAAAGTACTGAGGCCAGAGACGGCCATAATCCTGATTGTAATAAGGGAAGGATGCATGTAAATTCACTTTACACTTCCTTTAAAACAGGCTGCTCGTAAGGTATATTTTATTACATGCCTTAACAGCTTTACAGTTTAGGTTCCAAGTGCCTAAAATGATGGCTTTAAATATCATCGGCCCGAGAGGAAGAGGCTCTAGTCTCTAAAAAGATGAAACAGAAAATGTATTTATAATCTGATACGACCTTTAGCTAAGGACCAGCTGAGCCTAAAGATGGTAAAGGCAGATCTACTGCTGTTCTTTATTGTACTCATAACTTTTTTCCCTGCCTATTAAAACTACTCACACTGGCACTTGCCTCTTCCTCAGCCATAAATGTGTTTCTTAAACTTCATGTTCGTTCTTTTAATTGTTTTCTTTTGCACTTGCAAACAATGCCATATGTAATGTTTTCAATAGCGGGCAAGCTGACGCCCAACAGCTGCCAGTTTATACTAGTATGTAGTTCTCGATTTGCTAATATAGATTTAAATTATATTATTATGAAGGCTGTGAGATAATCACAGGTAAGTGTAACTATACAGTATATCATATAGTCTGTCAATAGCATTAGCAATGCAAGGAAAGTGTATGACTGAGGCACCACACCATTGTTTATAAGTCCAGCAAATTGAAGTGATTTCAGACACATATTGTATAAAAGGCCAATGCATTTCTGGTGTTGCCTGCTTTGTCAGTGTTGCCTGCTTTGTCAGGTCCTGTGAATGTGGATAGACCACGCAGCAATGGTAGCAATAGTATTGTCAAATAGTAGGTTCCAATGGTCAATAACAGTAACATATTTTACTTGGTTATCAAATATTCCGGCCTGTTATAGGGCAGAAGTTACCAGTCTGTATAATACATATATTCCCTACTCTCCTGCCCTACTATCCTCCCTTCGGTCTGTTATGAATGCTGCTGCTAGACACATCCATCTCATCACCAGCTCCTGCCACCATCTTTTGCCAATCCCTCCACTGGCTAACACAATGTATTACATTCATAATACTTGCAATAATATACAAAGCCATCCACAACTCTACTCCCAACTATATCACCAACCTCATCTCAAAATATCACCCAAAATGTCCACTCTGATCCTCCCAGGACCTCCTGCTTTTTAGTTTCCTCGTCACCTCCCTCCATGCTTGCCTCCAGAACTTCTCTAGAGCCTTTTCCTTCCTCTAGAACTCCCTACCCCATCTGTCCTGCTATCTTCTACTCTGTTCTCCTTTATGCAATCCCTGGAAACCCTTCAGGGAAGCCTATTCCGCCTCCACTTTAAGTCTGTACTTTCACTTTGCCCATCAGCTCATCCCTCACAGTTATTACCTCTTGTATCACTTGTCCCTCTGTTTTAGATTGTATGCTCCTCAGCCTCCTCCTAGCACAGGAGTTTCAGTTTTCCTGCAGCAGCTGCAGCCGGGGAGGAGCAGAGAGCAGGCGAGTGTTTTATTTCTACATTTAGCCCTGCTTTGGGCAAGCAGGGCTAAATGTATAGCAGTATACATACAATATAGCTGTAAAAACAAAACAATAATAAAATGAAAATGATAAAAAAGCAAAAGATAATAAGATAAATAAAAATGGAAAAAAGTTAAAAAAAAGTAAAAAATAATTATAACAATAATAATAATGAATGATCATTTTACAGTTGGGGGTTAAGAACCACTGCT
>NW_017306298.1:2694284-2761109 GCF_000935625.1 Nanorana parkeri
AGAGTCTTTGTGAATCAGACAACTTCTTTTAATAATTATTCAGCAATTGAAGTAGATGTAACTTTTTACATTTCTATTCTCGTAGTGCCAATAAGCGATGAAGAGGAGGGAAATTTAAACTTTGACAAGAATAACAAGATGGTACCTGACCCATTTGACTCATCTTCTGGTTCTGTTAAACTAATCGCCATTAATGCAGTCTCGATGCCGCCTTCACTGTCGGTGACGGACAGAAATCAGGAGATGTCGATCATCAATGGAGAGGTGAGACTTTGTGATCTTATGAAGGAAGAGGACAAGTACAGGTTCATTTTCATCTCTTGTGACTAAACGACTAAAACTTTCATGTGTAGCGGAACCCTTGAAAAAAAAAATTAGTTCTCAGAATGGATCCCAGACAGTTGTGCTCATCTTTTTTTCTGCCTCGGCAGCTTTGTGCTTTTTCAGGAACAATTAAAATTTGAAGAAACATAGACCAGATTTGCTCACAACATAACACAGATCACTGTAATTGTTTTTGTCTTCGCAGCTCATACATATTGAGGGAAAGTCTGCCGTGTGTTTGTATAAAGGCTTTTGTGAAGGATGCACACATTGCCTCAATCTCTAATTAGTTCAATATTCCCTAAATAGCACATTCAACATAACGTGGCAGATGTCCCTGCTAACACAATCACACAAACAGAAAATAATACAAAGTACACAGCAATTAGGTTTTCCAGTAGAAACAATGCAGTGCCATGCAGCATGGCCGTTAATGGTCCCATGTCTCCCCAAGCTCCATCTTAAAGTGATTCTGTCTCTTAAAAAAAGAAAATAAAGCTGCTAGAAGGTATAAAGTGCAGACATGCAGAAGTGCCTGCACATACCAATGGCTGCTTATATTGCCCCTTCTATGCCTGAATGCCTGACTGTACTCATCGGGGCACAGCTCTGACAGAGCTCACCCGCTCCCACCCACCTCTCATACATTCCTATTGGCCAGTGGGAGAACCCATAAGTGTGATAGGCCAGTGGGAATGTGTAAGGGTGGAAAGGAGTAGACAAATCTTACATTACCCAGAAGCAGTGGCATATCCAGAGCATGGCACATATGGCGCCACTTGAATGGGGGGGGGGGCGCTCAGTTGGCCACCAAAAGTATGCCGACCCACAAAGACATCTGACTTTTTTCTATCCCTGCCTCTCTCCCATACAGATCTCCCCACCCGGCTCTTAGCAACCAGTGAAGCTCTGGCTGGCGTCCTGTGATGTCACTGGTTGCCAGAATCTGAGCAGGACGCCGGCCAGATCTTCCCTGGTCGCTAAGAGCCAGGCAAGAAGATGTGTATGGCTCTTACACATCTCCCCACCCAGCTCTTAGCAACTTGGGACCCTCTGGCCGGCCTCCTGCCCAGCTCCTGGCCTGGCAACCAGTGACGTCCCTGGTTGCCAGGAGCTGGGTGGGGCACCAAGGGGTGCAATTAGTTTTAGATACGCCTCTGCCCAGAAGTGTCACAGCTTTGCCTGATCAGGACAACACATGTTAAGGTACAACTCCTTTATCGAGCCTTGTGTTGAGTGCTTAAACATTATCTTAATTTTATGTTGTTGCCAATATTTAAACTACTTTTAATCCAGGAGACCTGCACCCTTTTATGTTGTCTCTATGAGATCTATGATCTTCAGGAGATGCAGGACTTTGTAAACTGTTATAAAAGTATTTTTATATAATGTAAAAAATCAACAGTTACTGTGTAATTTCTCTTTTATTTTGTTTTGTGTTCTAAATATAAATGTGAAAGGGATCAGCTTAAGACTTATAATGCTGCCCACATTGCATCTAAATGATGACTCCATTTTTACAAACCCCGCCCTTGTGTCATGTCATTTTCGTCTAATGCTAAATACACTATTGGGAGACATCATGCTGTCGGCTTTTTATTTACATGAATTTTTAACTGTACAGAGCAAAAAGCAAGAAAAAGGGGATATGGTTTCACTATAGTGAGTCTTCTGACTCGTCTTAACATCCCATGCACACACTTCCTCCTCTACAACACTTGCTGTATATAGAAGCAAATGTCAAGGGATGGCCAGAGGGAGAAACAAAATAAGAAAAATATTTTTGCAGCTTGCAAAATTTTACTTGCCAACGTCCCTCTTCTTCTGTTGCCCAAGGCAGTGGCCCACAAGTCCCATTATGGTAAATACTCCCCACAAGCTGAATCTGTTTGAAAACCATAGACTTCCTGCAGTCTCTAATAATGCACATGGAAGACAGAAGTTATGTGAACCAGACAGGCTAGGCTTTAGATTGCATAAGGGGACATGGGAGCAGCAGTTTTTTTTAAATTTATGGTAAAGAAGTAACTATTCAAACTAATAATGGAATTTGGTAATAATGACATAATACAGCATAAGCTCGATTTGTTACATTTAATTTTTTTCTTTCCTATCAGGTGAACAAAGCGCTTAAGCAGAAATCGGACATTGAACACTACCGCAACAAGTTGCGTCTGAAAGCAAAGAGAAAGGGCTATTATGACTTCCCTCCTATAGAGAGCAAATCACTGAATGACAAGAAGAGGAAAGCCTTTGAGAAAACCCAAATGGAAATTGACAATGTGCTGGAAGAAAAAACAGATTCGTCTTCCCAGTTTGTGGAGGCTACAAACAGGTAGGCAGGGCGGCACTGTGGAACCATTTTGATATATTCTATACACCAGGGAAGGGGGTTGCTCAAAACATCAAACAAAGTTTTATATCAGCTCCAGGGTTTCCATAAACATTATAATAAAATTGGTTCCCTCTTGCAACACAGAAATCCCAGAATGGAGCTATCTAGTTAATAATTAGTAACATGTAGAATTTTTTAATGATTTTAATTAAGTAGAAAAATGAACATATAAATCACACAAGACAAACATTAAAATCATTAAAACACCTAAGGGCTTCCCTGCAACAGCTTTGTATACATGTAAATGGTGGCAGAATTTATATATATTTACCCCTCACGGGTGGTGAGCGGCCAGTCATGGATGGATCAGATACTGAAAAGTATCAACTATTGATGTGTCCTTGATTTAAAGAACATTCACTCAATGTGATGATTTCTTTGTATCAAACCAAACGGGTTCCACAGCCGGATTAAGAACTTCTCATCAGCCTCCCTGGATCATGGAGGGAAAAAGTATCCGTTTGGTGATAGTTATTTTGTAGCAATTCAAGGAGATACTTCCAATTAAGAAGCAGATCAATGGATGCCCCGTCGGATCCTTTGGTAGATTCACACTCATAGGTATGATCCGAGCGTGTGCCTCCTAATAATGGTGCGGCCGCACCAGAAGGCAGTATGGAGATATCCTCGGGGTGAAAGGTGCTTTAACGTCCAGACCTCTGATCCAATCACAATTCCTGAGTCCGAGCAGCTTAGCTCGATCCGCTCTGCAGAAATTAGTTACGCCAGCCATAAGCCTGTAGTTCGGCCAGTAGTAAAAAAGCTGTGCAGGGAGCTCCGATCACGCCAGTCAGCGCTGGCAGATCGGAGCGGGGAGGGGGGAATCCAGTCCCTCCCCTGTCACGGCAGAGAGCCGTGACAGGATCGAGAGGTGAGCGAACACCGGTATATGTTCGCTCACCTCCTGATCTACTAAGCCGACCTGTGACAGTCTCATTGTCACAGGTCGGCTAGAACTATGAGGTGCGTGAAAAGCACTCACCTCATAGTTCTCCTTTAATGATTTTAATGTTTGTCTTGTGTGATTTATATGTTAATTTTTCTACTTAATTAAAATCATTTGTATAAAATTCTACATGTTACTAATAATTAACTAGATAGCTCCATTCTGGGATTTCCATGTTGCAAGAGGGAACCCTGCCACCTTATACTAGGGCCAATATTGGCTATGCATAAGTCATGGGCTGACTAGGAGACATGTTAGCATGCCTCTTCTGTATTTAGGACATTTTACTTAATATTATTATTTTTTATATTATTTATTCTTATTGCTTTAAATGTAAATCCTCCAATCATCTCTGAATTGGTGCTGACACTGTCCTTCCCTTCTTGAGGGTGGCTGCTTTTGTTCCCCATGGTCCCTGTGTGTGTTGTAAAGTAACCACCGCTCCAATCTTGCTCCTGTGATAGACTACAATCTCATATTTAGTTTACTAATTTGTATTGAAATTCTAGTCTAACATAGGAGTGAACTTGGAGCTACATGTACAATGTAGCTGAGGTCCTTTGTAATTAACTAAACTAAAACAGAAGAGATCTGAAAACTTTGAAACAGTTTTTATTACAAATAATTGCCACACTTTTTTGAATTAACAGCATATTTAAAGTCATGATTTTCAGCACGAGGCAGAAAAAAAATGAAAGTTTATTGTGATATATATCGGTGTGTTGGGCAACATAGATCAGAAAACAGGAATAATGAAATTATTTAATGGCTGTTAGGATAATAAAATACCAGCAACAGTGTTTACTTTCTATTTCACAGTCAAAAAAATTAGTTAGAAGCCAGTGGATATTTTTCATTCGCTGGGATATAAATACATTTAGGTTTGGGTGACTGATTACTGGAAATTAAGATGCAGTTGCAAAGGGGAGTTATTGACTGTGTAATGAATTACCAGGATGGGGCCACTCTGGAAGGAATCGTATTATTCTCTCTGTGGTGCTGCTAAAGGCTGAAAGCAGTAAAGGGTGAAAGATTAAAAGGTGTAAATCATGCAGTGTGGGGAGCCGGAGCAAAAGACGATTCCTGGGAGGAAAATCTGCTTGATGGAATATAGAGAGATTAGACTGCATGTGGGTGGATGGGAGAGCATTAATTGTAAAAGTAGAACTCAGGCTGCAATGTAAATCTGGGGTTGCTATCTGTCTGTCTGTCTGTCTGTCTGTCTGTCTATCTATCTATCTATCTATCTATCTATCTATCTATCTATCTATCTATCTATCTATCTATCTATCTATCTAATTCTATAATGAGGTAGCCTGAAGCATCTGTTTGGGAACTGCCACCCCATTTCTGGCCAGAGTGTCCCATGTTGCTAAGAGCCAGGTGCGGAGATGTGTAAGGGCCATACTAATTTCTCCGCCCAGCTCTTAGCAACCTGGGACGCTCATGCCAGCTTTCCATGAGCTCCTGGAAACCAGGAACTCAACGGGACACTGTCTCCCCACTCAGCTCTTAGTGGCATCTCTCTCCACCAGCACCATCCAGCAACACCCCCCTGCCACCTCAGGTGGCAAAAAGGCTAGGGATGCCCCTGATTATCGTTCTGTTAATATCTATCTATCTATCTATCTATCTATCTATCTATCTATCTATCTATCTATCTATCTATCTATCATATAATGGTAGATACAGTACATATATTATTTTAATACAACGCAGGAACTGTATGACACATTAGTGGAGGTCAAAGGAGGGGATCAATGAGCTGCGGGGACCATTGGGATTGCCGCTCCCTAGGGTGTGAGTTTCCTAGCTTAGACCATTTATGTTCAATAGACCAGCACTGAGCACCGTAGGGGGCAGGACAGGTAAGTACGTAACCTCTTCTTTACAGGTATGGCCATAGATTAGGACATTTTATAATCTCATAGGCTTTCTTTAAAGAAGAACCTTACCTTCTGCTGTTCAAAGGCATTTCGGTCACTTGCTACTTCCTACTGGGTGCTACATGCTTGGGCCTGTCTACTGTAGTCACATGATCAGCCATAGAGCTATAATAACAGAAGAAAATTGCCTGAAAAAGCAGAAAGCCAATCACATGACCGAGAAATATTGTTTTTACTTGATGTATTTATCTCTATGGTGTATATCTGCGTATAGTGTATTGCTGGCTACGTCCTCCCCAAGGCTACCACAGACACCTAAAACTGGCCATACACTGCTCGAATTTGGTCCAGAAAATCAGGACTCATTGGCACCCCTCCTCTCGACAAAAGTCAGTTTTGCATTTGAGTTTGAGAAAATTCTTGGCTCAACAGTGGCTGAACAGTGACTGCAGTCAATCATCACACCCACTGTGGTCAGAATACAATAGCCCCATGGTAGGGGTGTGGAGGGGCGAATCCAAAGTTTTTTCCCCCCATGGGCCGATCTAGAAAAACCAATAGGTGTATAGCCAGCTTTCCCGCTGAACATTTCCCCATATCTTTCATGATCCCAGCAAGTGTAAAACTCTTTTAATCCTAAAAGTAAATGGTAAAATGTTAGCTGTTAATACTGTTAGTGTATTCTATCCCCCTGCTACTTGTGGAGCTGCATTTAACATGATCAAATTCTAACATAACTCTAACATAACACGGAGCTCGTGTGAAATTGTGATTAACGCGCTTCCTTGTAAACGGGCTAATGATGAACCTCAAAGAGATAGCGAGAGAGATAATATAACATTCCGCAATTAGGTCAGCAATGATCACAGGGGACTGTTCAAGCCTACTGAAATACCCATGTTATCATGGAGTTTACATCAAAGCTCAGTGGTGTATTTTGTGAGGAGGATGAATTTGATTAATTTGCCGGCATTAAGTTCAGTCGTTATAATGCCAAAGTTTTCACCTTCAGAGGGAAAGTTTATTGAAATTTTAGTCGGTGAACATTTTGGGATTTTGTGTAATGTTATCTGAAAACAATTGACAAATAGCACCTCGCGCCAATCCCTGTGTAGCTGCAAGCACTATAAGAAGTGTTATCCTCTGACTATATCAAATTATAATGAATGTGCTGCGCTTCATCTAGAACAATACATAAATAAATCTCTATAATAAATATGTGCTTAAATAATACATGCAATAAAAAAGTGTTCACAATGAATCTTCTTGTAAATAATAGTCCTCTGGAAAGTTCAATCATATATTCACAAATGTGGAACACACATATATAGTGCTCAAGATTTGTCCCAAGTGCACCACACTCTTTATCCTTCCACTGTGAAAGTTCTTTGTACAAAGTCCATACGTCAACTCCAATTATCACCCAGGTGCTCCCCCTCTCAGTGACCATGCAATCTCCAATCCACATCTGCGAGACTCCGCCCTACGCATAGGGCTGTGTTTGCACCTGATGAGAGGAAGCATCCCCGGTTGCAGTGGACACTGTCGGCTTTATAATCCTCTGAGTGTGTCTGCGACTCCAAGCCCCAGATGAAGCCCAGATGAGTTATGCCAATAAGCTCATGTGGCCTGAGGTGTGCCGGTGGCCATACTGTTAGGTACACCTAAAAGGGGGCATACCAAATGAAAAGGTGATGGAATTTGAAATGAGAAATAATGCGGGATGGGTGGGTGGGGACAAATGCTTCCCCTACAATGTCAGGCAGGAAAGGGAAGAGGAGGAATTTATATAGCCATAATCCCCTCCCACAAATACAGGTTAACATATTAACCTTTATACATGCTCAAAGCTAATCAAATATTGTCTAAATACAAGAGGCATGTGTATTCTTACCTGAATCTTGGTGTGCTTTATGTATTTCTTCCACATCCGTGTAGTAATTTGCAGCTCTCGTACTTTGCCTCTGTGCAGGAACTTCCTTTGATGAAAACCAGTCTCAAAGACCATGCCATACTCAAAGACCATGCCGGAGCTGCCACAGGTGATCCACAGTGCCGGGTGACTGGTCTTGTATCCGCCCCCTCCTGTAGTTTTCTGCAGGCAGCCTGTAATGGGTGGGACCTGCTGGGCCCCTCCTACAGCTCTGCTCTCTTTATAGGATATGTGCAGCACAGTGATGATGCCACTTCTGCCTATACAAGGTGATATCTGGGTTTGCAAAGGCAATTGGTGCCCATAAATTTGATATATATACTCTAAATGAATTTTTTTTGTGCCTGGAGCTTAGCTTTAAGTGATTATACAGAATGTGTAGGGTGCAACCCTGGGTGCCTTTCATTGGTGTTCCCAATACCAATATGAATGTTTTGTGTTTGCAGCTTCTGTAAACAGCTTTTCATAGCAGGAACATGCTTGTATTATCTGTCCTCTGGGTTTTTCAGTCCCTGACAATATGAAGGCAGCTGTCCATGTGCTATATAAATGTCCATGTAGACTGAAAAACAGCTAATTAACCTGTCAATATGAATTAAGACACACTCATAGAGAACAATACTGTGTACTGCAAGACTGCTTAGGAAGCGGCGATAGGTTCATTAAAAGCACACTGCTTACATAAGTAAAACAATGTTATGGCCCCTACAGAATCTCCAGTACCTAAAATAAAGCTTTATTAAAAAGAAAAATAATCTCCTTCCACTTGAGAATTGTTAAAAGTATATTTTTGGGATTACTAAAGACTCTTTTTGGCTTTTGTTTGGAGAATATACATGTCTCTTTACATACTGGCTATTATATTTTTGCAAAATGAGCAGTCCTTGTCAATAAGGGTAGCAGAGCACCCACCTCCCTTTACTGGTGCCTTATGCATGTAGCCCTGGTTTGATAAAAGCATTTCCCCTCCAGTTTTCAGCCTAATTACAATTTCTTTTTACATTTTTTTTCTCGTGTATCATTACGCTTTTTGTGCAGTATAAGATATGCTGTATATATTCAACTTTTTTTTTCACAACTGATAATGTCCAATATTAGTCACTTGCCTAATATATTATAATTTTGAGATTATTATTGTGCGTTTATTGTTATCTTGAGATTATTTTATTTGTAAAAATAATTTTAGTCGTTTCTATGTAGTATACAGGAATATTCATACCGCATATAAATATGGAAATAATCCATATTGATATTTATTGTTCACTTCTGTCTCTAGCTCTGAAGGGGGTTCTATGCACCCCTAAAATGTTGGGTGTTTTATGTACTGTATCCATTGCTAAAAAAAAACAACTTTTGGACCATTTTAAAAAACTGGCACTTTACAGTGAGTGGCAGCTTGAAAAAAAAAAATAGTACAGGACTTAGTATCTTAGTATATTTGTGGGGCATTTTATAAACCCCTCACATATAAGCCCTGCATGTATCCAGCTATTCGCAGGACTTACTACTGCTAGTGGCACTGGGGACAGGAGATGAATCCAAACATGCAAATTAGAATTTTAGGCTAAAATGAGGAAGATACAATCCGTAGCGTACACAAGGATTTTCTTTTGTTCCTGGGGGTTGAACAAAACAGTGTGGGAGCAAAAGGTAGTTAAGTATATGCATCTGTGGAGGTCTGCATTAATGTGAACCTACCAGATTTGATTTGAAGTGCCAGTGGACATTACAGAATGTTTGCGGGTTATAGTTTAATTGGGGAACATTTGTATGTTTGTAGGCCTCTCCACAACCCTGGTTGATGCTTCTTGGCTCATCTTCTCAGGGTAAAGTTAACTTTCTATTGTTTTTACTTGGCTTTGCTGTAACTATTATTATTATTTTTTCTTTTCAGGCAATCCTCAATGAAGAATCATCCATATAGGAGTCGCCAATCTCTGAACAGTCCAAGCCCAGGAGAGACTGAAATGGACCTTCTTGTAACTCGGGAACGACCACGACGGGGAATTCGGAATAGTGGCTATGATGTGAGTTATATGTTGTTCATATGCTTTTCATGTATGAATATACAGTATATATACAGTGTGTGTATATATATATATATATACATATATGCATAATATTGTAATATTTATAACAATTAAATAATAATACAAAAATGGAGCTCATTCATATTGAATCCAACTGAATTAAGATCGCTTCTCTGACTTACACCCAGATATTTGTTTAGTCGATAATTTTTCTACTGTTAGTCCATAATGCTGATTTATTAACATCCCCCTAAATGATCTGTAGACCCAAGTGTCCCTGCTTGGAGATTTATATTAAGGAAGAGATTCTCACAATCCCTTTCAATGTGTATGAACTTCAGTCTAATTTTTAATTATCAGGGAGTAAACACATCTCAAATCTGTCTCCCTTATCATATGGTACAGCCTTTCAGACACTTTACTTAAGGCATGTGCTGTATAGATGAGATTGTTTGGATCAACTAGATTAAATCAACTAGATATACCTTTTTGCACAAATGGACTTTTAGGGGCATATTTGTAAAGTAGGGAATCTGTCACACACACCCAACATTCACTGCAATTGAATCTTCCAGGTGTATGTGTTTTTAAATGACAGTGATTTATTCATTAACAGTGAATGTTTGGAGAAATTAACATTTACTAATTCATTAATATATACTGTATATGTATAAATATGTGCCGCTTAATTTTTAAAGGCAACACTATCAAATGTTTTAATACCCTACTTGGATTTGTCACACTTGCTGTACATCATGTCTTGTATACAGAAAGCACAATGGGATAAGTACTATAACCAGTTGCTCCCACAATGGCCTTGTTAAGCCACACAGGGGATTCTGTCCTCTCGTCGGGCAGAGCAGTAATTGTACTCAATGCATGAGTCATATAAAGACATACTCTCCTCTTGTAATAGTTAATGTGGTTGTATTCTCTCAACCCTGTGCTATGTGAAAAGATCTGCGATCACAATGATTCATCAGACCTTTTCAGCTTCCATCTTTTTTCACTGTGGATAGGTCTAGATAGAAGAATCAGCCTCAGCACAAAGCTGACATTTTCATTTATCATGTTGCGGAGGCTGACGGAAAGCAACCTCAAAATACTGATGCATGTAAGAAACTTAATTTCTATTTTGGCTAATGTGAGGATGCAAAGGTTTTCTTTGAATGACAAGGATGAAACATTTCTGCCTGACCCCGTTCTGGCAGGGCAGACAGGGCAACATGTTCTGATGCCATGTTTAGTCTGTTAGTAGTATCAGATCGCAGGCTTTGCAGGATATCTTAAGTCTGTGGTTTCTGGTGACCTAGTCAAGAGGAAACTCCGACACTGGATCTTTTGCTGAAGTTTTTTTCCAAGAATAGACTAATAACGTGCAAAATAAGGTTTACCACTCAGCATCACAGAGACCATAGCACACTATGCCTTTTACCTCTGGACACACTAGTAACTAGAAACCATAGTCCTTGAACTTTCAGATGAGGTCAAATAAATTAATTTCAGATACATCAGAAAAAAAAGGTGTGCACAGTCTGACACGTTCCCTGCTGATTGCAGAGCTATAGGTCTAACTCAGCAAAAGATGTGCTCGACTTCTACAGAGAGACCACTGCTTCCACACAGAGAGCAAGAGCCCTTTTCTGGCAGAGGACTGGCTTTTCTGCTCAGGATGTGGTTGCTTTCTACAGATAAATAAATGTTAGACTTTGCACACGTATTGTTTTGATGTACTTGTAATGTATTTCGCTGATTTAACGTGAAAGTACAGTTAAAGCCGGTCACCGGGCAAACAAAAAAGTACCCTTGCAGTGGTACTGCACTCTGTTTGCCTGAGGACGGGACCGCATGGTCTCGAAACGTCGCTAAGGAGATGTGTGTTATCTCAGTCAATAAACAGCATTGACTTTAATATCATGGAGTGCGAGTGACTACTTTTATCCATCTACATTTCACGGAGGCATCCGTTGTCACTACCGCACCCACCCAGTTGGATTTGGGTTTTTGTCCGGTCAGGAGTGCAATTGGACAGGAGGATTAAGTTTCCCTCCATTTTAGACCTACAGCCATTCTCCAACATTCAACATCAGACATGTAAATTTAGTTTCATTCCAAATGGATAGTTGTATGAATTTTGTTAAATTTGGACATTCAGATGCATCCGAATTTCCGAATTCGAATGTGTCCGAATGTGAACGAACCAGAATGCTTGTCTAATGAAAATTCGGATCTGTTTGAATTTTGTTCAAAACTAAACTAAATTAGACATGTGTTCTCTGGCCAATCAGATGCGTTCTTTTGGCTGTTGAGGGTTGCATTACAGGCACAGCCATGTGACTTCATTCCAAAAAGGAAAATTCGGATGGATCCCAATAACAAACTAAAGAAATAAAAAACTAAAGAAATAAAAGTGGATCTGAAACGAAACAAATTTTTTCACGGGGTTGCAAGTCTATTCAACACTTCAGAGAGGGTCCCCTGCCACATGCTCTGATCCTTTCTCAAAATCCTACATCACTACAAGACACAGCAGTGACGTAGGCATAGGAGGATGGAGCGCCAGCATGCCATAAGGGAAACAGGTATCTGACACAAGAGTGGCCAATACTCCGTACCTATAGCAGCCTGTTATATCTCCGTTCCCTATGTGTGGGAGATGAATCATGATTGTTGTCTGGTCGGCTACACTTTGCACATAGTCATTGCTCTTTGCATTACTGTGATTAATAAGCCCTATTGTTCCTGCAAACTTTTCATTCTGCTTTTTAAAGAAGTCACGATAAAAGCTGCTTAATGATCACTTGTTTGGAGATTTGATTGAGTTATCACAGATTTGGGTTTTAATGGATCTTATGTAAGTTTTAGCTATTGTCACTTTTCTTTCCGGAGGAAGTAGGTCAGGCTGATGCTTATTAATCTTGGAGTCCTGGGAATTGCAGAGATAGGACAATTTATACGTTACAGATGAAGGGAGTAAACAACATGTATCTAACATCAATAAATTGTGTCCTATCGGAATAAAGTCTACCAGCCAAGCAACCTTAATTAGTTTCTATTCATATTTCAGTTAACCAAATCTAAACTGTAGCTGTGCATAATGAACAGGATACAGTTTACATTCTCCTCTAATCTCCGCCTGTTCCGCTCTCTCTGTGAGCAATGTTTGTAGTCTGGAGTGTTTGTTATCGCTGGGTAGGTACTCCTAAATGGCTGACCATTAGATCAGGGATGGGATTGGATCCTTGTTGGACCCCCCCAAGTCTATGGCATATTATGTTCCTCTCATTCACTGCAGGCATAGTAAGACTTAGGACAGAAATCAGAGTATAGTTGGAGATTCTCATTTACTTACTTGGTCTGGGTCAGCCACTCAGAATGTATTAAAGCCTTTGGATTAGCGTGACATGATATCCCAGCATCTATTTTGAAAAGGAAAGCAATGGCAACCTACATAATTTTCACAAATGGTCCTTTAAAAGGCATGCAAAATTTTGTGTAAAAAGACATGCTTATAAGGCCTCATGCATGCGGCGTTCACACTGTGGCTGGAGATTGCTGCAGCAAGAATGTATGGATTCTTGCGACAAGAATTCCAGGTGTGTCTGCACAGATGCGGCTGCTGTGCCCTTTCAGGGTTACGCCACATATGTTTGTCCTGGGACAAACATCTCTCCCAATCGACCGGTAACTACACCATGTACGATTACATGCGGACAGATGTGGCCACTGTCACCCTGCCATTAACTTGCATGGGCACACATACCAAATCTGTATGGACACACCTGTAATGAGGTCTAAGTCATGAAGTGTGAATGGCCCTGACATAGAGTGTGGCGGTGGATTACAGCTTGAACCAGGCACTAGCACCTGTGCAGAATAGAATGTGTCTCCAGAGAGCAATAATATCACTATAAAATAGATTTCAGCAAAAATGTATGATTTGGAGAATTTATATATATGAACTCTCTGTAGCTGTCATACTGAAAATGGCAAGCCAAGTAAAAATGAACATCTACTATAAATCCTCATTGAAATGCAGTGACTGTCAAAACTGACGCTTCATAATTTCCCTGTGGACAAAAAAAAAATCAATGTGTGGTGGAGAAAAGCCGCAGAGGGCTGAGAACGAATGAAAGTTTAACCCATTACTGCCATCTGCAGCAGTTGATGTCGCCATACATTAAGTCTCCTATGTGTTGTTTCCTCCAAAGCCCAGAGGAAGTCATCTGCTTTGTAGGATTTCCGAGCACAGGTTTTGGTCATTAGTAGACTTAAAGGGATGGCTGCGTCAGATTTGGTTTTCCTTAAATAATTGTGCCCAGCAGAGACATGTCCTTATGCCGTACCTTGTTTATTATTAGCCAACTCTGACTACTCAGATTATATGAGATTAAAATTACTGTGCGGATCTGTAAGGTGATAAATGCTACTTCTGGGTATGTGGAATACCAGCTCCCCCTGCAGCATACTGTAATTGCTTCTTCCGGCTCCTATACCACTACAAGTATGAGCCAGTGGGAAAAGCCACAGCGTACATGGGGGTGGGGGGACGACAAGTATTTGACCCATCTCATTTGGTCTAATATCCATTTGTTCCTGTGCCAATTGGGTAAACATTTAGGCAGGTGTTACTGTGCTAATCTAATAAGCGGCAATGGCATCCTGTCCAATTAACAGGACTAGGGAGTGAGGCAGTGATCAGAGGATTGCTAAATTGCTTCCAGATTCAGTGGTAAACAAAGTGGTCTCATGACTGCTGAAGCCTAACATTGGACCAATGTGTCTTTTGTCATGGACTCCAGGCACCATCTTAGGAGAGCACGTGTCTCATTAAACCCAAAGTTCTCTTCATATTTGAGGGGTCAAGGGGCCAAAGGTCTCACAGCGTGGGAAGGTAACAGAGAGGTTCCTGATGAGGAGGGATAGTTTAGGGACCCTTGGAGACCACCTGGCATCAGAAAAAAGTATGCCTACCTGTGTTCCAGCTAATTGGCCTGGTGCATTTCTGCACACCGCTCTGCTAGGATAGCATGGACTTGGGAAGGTCACTTCTAAGAAGCCTCATGGGTACACAATTAAGGAAGCATGCCTCGAGCACCATCCTGTATGTAAGCTTTGCATTCACGAACCACCTTGCGACTGACGTGTATAAGTGCCGTAATATACAAAGTTAAACTTTGCAGAAGGAATAAAACATCGTTGTAACTGTCGATTATTTGTTCTATAAAAGAATTCTTAAAGGGTTGAGAGCGTGGAGCGTTTTAGTGTGTGGGCTAGTATGGATGCTCAATACCTACTCTATGGGTCATTTATGAGTAGGCATTGATTAATCAATCAATGTGTTTTTGGGTTAATGTGAAACAGCTGCTTATAAACATATGTTTTTCCCAAACATACATGGGGATAAGACACAAACTTCATAACAGGGAGCAACCTTGGCACTCCAGCTGCTGGAGGCATTGCAAGACACTGACAGCCCCAGACATGGTTACCAGAGATAAAGGCATGATGCAAATTGTAGCCTCACCGCAGCTGGAGTGTCGAGGTTGCCTACATCTGCTGTATGCAGTTGGCACTACTGTGGAGACTGAACCTGAGACCTCAGCACTGCAAACCCCTTAGCCATTTATCTGCCCGTGGCCCCTGTGTTCTGTTGAAACGGCTTCCTATTGTATAAACCATCTTTTATCTAAGCTGATTGCCTGGAGTTCATCTTTAAGAACTCCTGCACTGCAAGGGTTAAGTGTTCGTTTTGGTCTAGGGATGCAAATAAAGAAGATATACTCACCTGATCTCTAGTCCTGTGGTTGTCACCACTTACCTCTCTTCCCCTCCGCTCCAGCTATGGAATGTCCTCACATATAATTCACGTCAATATACCTGCATTAGATGTGATGTCAGCAGTTCTTAGACCACTGGAGCCCAGTATGTATATCTGTTTTATTAAACCCCCTAGACAATAACAGCACTTAACCCTTGCAGTGCAGGGGTAGCCACACTGCAAAGGTAAGTTTTTTCCTATTCCCATAGTTCTTTTTATAAAGAGAAGTATTTGGTACACATTAACTGCACCTACAAAGCTACATTGCCAGCTGTCAGTGACATGGCTTTGTTTGCAAACAAAGTTACTGATGATCATATTATTATTATTATTATACAGGATTTATATAGCACCAACAGTTTGCGCAGCGCTTTACAATATAAGGAAACATTACAATCACAATACAATTTAAGACAAGATGGTAAGGAGGGCCCTGCCCCTGAGGGCTTACAATCTAAAAAGGGGGGGGGAGGGAGATTAGTCATTAGGTCATATTAGTGCTAACATAGTGATCACATGGCTTGGTTAGAAAACAAAGCCATGTGATTTTTTTTTCTTTCAAGCAAATGTCCCATAAGCAGTCCCCACAGAGCAATTTAGTGGTCATTTTGCTCCAGAATCAATTAAGGCCAAACCACTCAGCTCAGGTTAAAATATTGCAAGGAAGCGACATTTACATTTTTTGTGCAGTAATATAAAACGACAGCAACTGAAATGGGCAAATTACAAAATGGCTTGTGTGGCAATTATAAATGTAAGACCAATTTTTGAGCAAAAGTCGAGCTTGCCTTTAATGGCGTCATAATCCGTCTGCTGCAACATCATATGTGTCATTCTTCTCTCTTAGACGGAACCTGAAATGATTGAAGAAACGAATATTGATCGGGTAAAACAAGCCAGAACGTACATTAAGTCTCGTCAAGGTAAAGGTCATTCTGAGACATCTACGCTGAGCTCTCAGCCTTCCATTGATGAAGTCAGGCAACAGATGCACATGCTGCTAGAAGAGGCATTCAGCCTGGCATCTGCGGGGCACGGAGGGCCCAAGCGACAGGCAGATCCGTATGCTTCAGTGCAGCATATGCCGTATTCAGAAGTTGTCACTAGTGCTCCTGGCACAATGTCTCGAACTCGCATGCAGTGGGTGCCAACGTATGGGCCTGAGATGTATAGCCTTCCAAGACCGGTAAGAGTTTATGAAGCTCATATGTTTTGTTTATCTATATTAAGTATTGGGGATACCAAACTCATTTGTCTCCCCTTCCCCTGGCCAGTTCCATTGTGATGTCATCATGGCTAAGATCTATCTATCTATCTATCTATCTATCTATCTATCTATCTATCTATCTATCTATCTATCTATCTATCTATCTATCTATCTATCTGTCTGTCTATCCATATATGGGCCATTAAAGCTAAACCCTTCCTGCCTCCCTCTAATTACTGGCATAGAGATGGCAGTATGGAATGTTTACCTACCTAAAGCTATCATCACATGATGCTCCAGTCCTGGGTCTTTTCTCTTCTTCTGTGCGCAGGAGGTGGAGTCCTTTTTGGGTTGTCCATGTCACTTCCTGCTTCCTGCTATTGAGGATATTACTCCCTATCAATACTCCCTATTGAGGATAATACTCCCTATTGAGGATATTCTTTATCCTCTCAGGGTATAGAAAGAAAGTCTGCAAGCAGTGACATCAGTGCAAAGGGGTTGATGAGGATTGACTGGTGTGGGCACATCTGTAACGCTGGATTACCAGCCCCCCACACCCTAAAAATAGTGATGGCGGGGGAACTGAACGGTGGACTTATGTCAGTATATAAGTATAAAATGCTCCAGAAAGTATTTAAAAAACATATTGAATGAGGTAGAGCAGGCTCGGAGGAGATTTAGGTTTTGCCCAGAAATGAGCTTTAAACTTGGTGGAATAAGACAGGGAGGGCTTTCTAACTCTTTCAGATCTAACCACCAGTCATAGAGTGGGGGCTCTCTACCTCTATTATATGTGATCTCCAGTGAAAGAGTGAGGGCTCCCCACCACTTTAATCCCTGACCTTGAGTCTAGAGAGTAGGGGCTTCCCTTTTTACTTCATTGAGGGTGGTGTGTTGTTATTATGACATTTCCTGGTAAACAGAGGGAGATATTCTTCCCTATTGGCTAAATTATATAATTTTGTCAATATAATAGTGTCACAAGTCATTATCAGTCAACTATGAAGTTCTCACTGGATTCCTCTTCAGTCAGAGAATATGGAGGTCAAGGTGAATTGGTGAGAGGTTCCAACGACTTCTTTACTAGTTCCCCTCATGAAGAGTTAAACACATCGTAATGATGGTGAATGTGCCTCAACAAAAATCAGTGTTTGTTAACTTCTCCTGACACACAAAACAGTGATAGAGATAAATGCATGAACAAGTTTTCATATCACATCTATAATTACACCGTAATTCTTGCTTGCTTTTATAAACTGAGACGTGGATGGATCATGACTGAAGATAATCATTGCAGACATGCTTCAAGGCTAGAAGAGTGTAGATGTTGTATGAGAGTAGACCTACAGCCTGTAGCTGATTAAAGCAGTTTTAGTCAATCTACATATGTTACATAAACAGCATGATTGCGTGTTACTTGTCATGCCAAACATCCTTTTATTTTCAGAGATATTTTTTATTCAATGCCTTTTAAAAAAATCATATACCTGACCTGGTAAAAGGCTTTTCCTAAAACTTTTTACAGATTTTGAAGAGTCCTAAGGTCCATTCACACCTAAGCGTTTTGTAGCTCGAAGCTACAAAACGTTCGACATGGAAAACACCATTGTCTTCTATGGTGCCTTAAGCACCAGTACAGGAGCTTCTTTTCAGGCAGAGTAAAGCATGTTGGTCCCATAGATATTAATGGGAGCAACTGAAAAACACTTAAAAAATGCGTGTTTACGTGTGTTTTTCAGGTGCTTCCATTTAAGAGTTTATATGGCAAAACACGCTCGGTTCTGCTTCTGTACTGCAAGTATTGCATTAAAATGCCTGAAAAACACAAGTACAAACACGCAAAAAAAGTCTGTAAATTACCTGGTTACACTCATGCTTAGGTGTGAATGCAGCCTAACTTTTTTGGAAATGGAAGGGGTGGGACTTACACAGCTACGTAAAGTTTTGGGTGGACTAGTCGTAAAGTTACAGCCCAGCAATAGTTTAGACCATGAGACCATGGCTGGATTTTAATAGAGAAATATTTGATGAAGATTCGCAGTGTTTTGCCATTCTTGGATTGATTTAGACACAGACTATGGACACCTTCTTGGCTGACACCTGTGGTGAGCCCGAGCAGTACAGCCATGATTTGGATGGAGCAGTGAGAAGCTCTCTTTCATTTATATAGTGTTCATAAGTTCTATGTGGCACTGCACCTCTAAGTGTTGGGAGACAATCAGGTGAGGATACACTATGTTGTTGGCTGGATTTTTATAAAGGAACATTTAAAGAAAATTAGCAGTTTTTAGCCGTTCTTGAATTGATTTGGATGCAGAGTGTGGACGGCTCCTTGGCTGGCACCTGTGGTTGAGCCTGAGTGGTGGAGCCATGATTTGTATGGAGCAGTGAGAAGCTCTCTTTCATTTGGATATTGTTCATAAGTTGTATGTGGTGCTGAACCTCTAAGAGGTGGGAGACCAGCAGGTGGGGATACACTATGTTGCTGGCTGGATTTACAAAAATAAACATTTGATGAAGATTTGCAGTGTTTGGCCGTTTTTGGATTGATTTGGACATGGACTGTGCGTGCCTCCTTGGCCGGCACCTGTGGTTGAGCCAGAGCGGTGGAGCCATGATGTGTATGGAGCAGTGAGAGGCTCTCTTTCATTGATATAATGTTCATAAGTTCTATGTGGCACTGCACCTTTAAGAGTTGGGAGACCATCAGGTGGGGATACACTTTTTTGCTGTCTGGATTTTAATAAAGAAACATTTGAAGAAGTTTGGCAGTATTTGGCCGTTCATGAATTGATTTGGACACAGACTGTGGACACCTCCTTGGCCAGCACCTGTGGTGAGCCCAAGCGGTGGAGCCATGATTTGGATGGAGCAGTGAGAGGCTCTCTTTCATTTAGATATCGTTTATAATTCCTATGTGGTGCTGCACCAGCCATGCCAAAACACTTTAAAATGCTATGTGACAGTTGCTATTCATGTCCTATTGCATGCGCCGAAATAATAAAGCACTTGCGCCAATGTTCTAATTTAAAAACAGCTCTAAAATATTCACCATTACCAGACTGGTGTAAATACTGTACGGAAGAGGCGTGACAGAGATGATCAGCACCGCAGCAAAGGGAGGAGAGGGGGATATGCATGGACAAGGAGACAATTTAGGATGATCCTAACGCAAGATGATGTCAGATTTGTGTCAAAATGTTGGCACACATCTGAGTAAGCATGCTTGAATCTGTCACACCACCACTATGTAACAGGTTAACAGAAAATCCCATGCACCTCGACTCTGGCAGCATTCGCCCAGCTATACAGTGGGTGGATGTTTTATACATCACTCCCTTTGTGGAATATTTGTTAGCAATGTAATAGAGGGAGTGGGAAGACCTGAACAGAAGGTTCCAATCCATGAACGATGGAATGCAAATCTTGCCACTGGAGCCCCCGAAACATATAAGAAGCCAATGGTCATTAAGACCACCAGTTTCTATTGGAAACATCACTTTGGGGTTAATTGAACTGTTAATATATAAACGTTTTTGTTAACCAAAAGGACAGTCATTACAATATACTATGTATGCTGACATCCTAATACATTATTGTTTCATTGTTTTGTTCCAACAGACATACCGGTTTTCCCAACTCCCTGAAATGGTTATGGGTTCTCCTCCACCACCGGTACCACCGAGGACAGGTCCTGTGGCAGTCCCCTCGTTAAGGAGGTACATTACAATAGCGTAGTCTAACGTCTAATCTAACCTCAATTGTAAAAAGAAAAAAAAGAAAATGGAAAGACTGAAATGTTGAAAAACTTTATTTTTTTATACAAATGTAAGTCTTACTGTAAAATCCACTAACCTTTAAGAGAACCTGTCACCAACTTAAAAAAATGCAGATAAAAGCACAGACTGTATATATCAAATATTTTATATTCTTACTTGCAGTGTTTTTCCTTTCCATAAATTATTTTTTATTTACTTGCAATATGCCTTTGAATGTTTGTCATGGCTCTCGTCTCCTGGGAGTGTGTAATTAATGGCTGTGCTGGCCCGGCTCTTCTGTTCCACCCTTCACCGCTCTACGTAATCTTTTATATAGCAGCCGGGGCAGGAGCAAAGGGGAATAGTATAGAGTGTCACTTGAGTGAGAGCTGTGAGTCTGTTCTTATGCATGACGCAGTTACGCAGAGCATGCAGAGCATGCCTAAGTACCATAGCAGATACACACAGGAAGGTGCTCAGGGCTGGAGCTTAGTATACTAACACCAAAGTGTCTTTCGCTTTCCATAATTGTAAGTGTAACACTCTTTTTGTATATGTTTTCACACAACTTTCACCCAAGACTTACACATTTCTAGGTGGATTCAATTATAAAAATGCGTTCATTCTGGGTGAAAGTTGTGTGAATCTGATAAAAACATTTATAAAGGGACTCTATAGTGTATGTAGAGGCAAGTTTTTTTGGGATAGAATGGGGAAGGGTTAGACCTCCTATCATTTTTGTGCTGGCTGTGACACTGCTGGACAAAAAAGGGGAGCGCTTAAGGGGGAAGCATGCAAAAGGAAGAGCCTTACCGGGGACTTGGGTGCAAAGAGATGGTCAGCAAATGAGGTGCACACTAATTGGGACAATAAATACGTTGTAAATGGGGGCAAAGGATTCTGTGCTCAGTAAAGCAGGGCCAGTTGGCAGGGACCTGCGTAGCTATGCCACTGTCATTACTCTAAACTATATAATTAAACCGAGAAATCATGACATGCTGCTGTACAAAAGAAGGCTTCTACAGTCAGTGCTGAGTGAAGCAATGCAAGCACTGCAGTCATGGCTGGGAATGATATTCCGCATTTTAATTGGCACCTTTGCACAGCTGCATTTGCTGATCTTCTATTCCTCTTCTGCCACCTAGCGGTCATTATGTGTGGTGTGGATGATTTCAAGGGACTTTACAACTTAATTCTATTTATAGTCAAGTTCAGGTATAGTAAACTTCTTCCACTGGTTTTCTGGATTATTTCACCCACCACTTTCAAGGTGACAGTTTACAGGCTAGCAAAATAGAAATAGATAACTGGATTATGAAATTTGAGCATAAAGGTGATGACTATTTGGAAAAACCCATAAAATATTAGAAAGAAATGAAAATGGAGGAATCTAAAAGTGCCAAACTAGGAAAATTAACTAAAAGTGGATTTCTCTTATAGATTGAGGAAGTGTTAGAGCATTTCTCAGGTTTTATCTTTGCCTGTGTCCATGTTGGCAAGATTTGCCCTCACTTCCCATCCTGGTGTTCAGTGTTTCTGAGACTTTAAAGGGGGATCTCCCCAGTGGGACACATACATTTATTAATATAGAAGGAGAGGGATAGAACAGAGGAGGATTGTGGACAGGAGCAAGATGCCCCCCCACCCCACCGGGTCAGTGCTAATAATCCTTTATATGTTAGATTGTGGGGGTCTAAAAATCCAAACGGCAGCCTCCTTAGAACCTGGTAATAGGTTGAGTGTTGAGTGACCAATGCAGCTCTGGTACACATTTTTAGGTATGGAGCCACAGAAGTAAGCTTCCAAGGTTAGAAGTGTGTCAAAGATGTGGTCATGGTTGTCAGGATGGGGGATGTTAGGCTGGTGGCCCTAAGTGGAGGTGCTTCCCCATTCAGACCTCGGTCAGAGCAAGAACCACTGTCAGTAATATCTGTTTCTTGTTCAGACCTGTGATTACAACGTAGAGTAGACAGACATTTCCCAGCCTTGACTTGTCTTAGATGTTATGTGACCAGGATAAGGATACTTACTTCAAAAAATGTGACAACTATTTTCAATATAGTCCAATGAGATTTGAAAATAACAGTCACATGGCTAAAATAAAGATACTTAACCTTGTGCTAAAGCTTTGGAAATTGGGCCTTTTGTGGTATATATATATATATATTTTTTTTTTTAACCTGGAATGTATAACTGAAGACATTTAAAAGTAGAAACAGAAGATAATTTATATACACATTTGTAAAATACAGCATGTATATAGTAATGATTGTTTTAATTCAAACAGGTCCACATCAGATATGACAAACAAGAGCAGAGTGCCAGAGCCCAGTGGGAATGAACAAGGTCCAGGTGAGTATGTGGAGTTGCCTATTGTTTCAAAGGTGTCACTCTCCATGACCCAAACGTATCAAACTGCATTTGATTATTCAGGGAAGAACAAATCATGTATCATTACAGATAATTTACACTGTGCTTTAAATACTATTCATTCACATCAGTCCCTGCCCTTCAGGAGCTTCGAATCTAAGGACCCTATCAAACATGAACACATACACATATTAGGGCAAATTTTAACAGGAGCCAATGAACCTACCTGCATGTCTTTGGGGAAAACCGAAGAACCCAAAGGGTCTGCCACAAAAAATGGCTGGATTTGTGAATACATGCGGCGGTCATGGGTGGCTGAGTGGGCACAGCTGTCCTGAACCACCTTTGATTCCAACTGGAAGAACCCACTCCGGGATTCCCTGAATTATGGTCCTTTTCAGCCTGAAATTATGTGTCTTTTTTCAGCCTGATTGACCAGGCAAGTATCCCTACCTACCTGCAGCAATCCATCTCACGCAAAATGTCTAATATGTTATAAAATATAAATAATTTAACAGAAGAAGTGAGACCTGCAGCAGGCAAAGATTTAGACCCCATTCACACTTGCTGTTGGGGCTACACTGTGAATTCCAGCGGAGTATAGTCCCAATCTCAATTGTGATTGGGGCATTAGGAAGCCAAGTGGGTGACTCAGCCCACCAGTGTCCACCTATAACTGCTAGAAGCTCACCTGACTTGGAAGTCACCTTGAAAATGCACTTAAATTAACTCTACATATACAAAGAATGAAACATTTGACCTCTACCCACATTGCTTACATTGCTTATGATGTATTACAAGGGCCTTCCAATAAGGCATGCTTAGCATCTGTTTTTTATGTTTGCCCTGTGTCCAAATCCCCCCCCAGAGAGATTGACATTGTCTGCTCTGTTACTAGTCCTCCAAGAGATAACCGCTCATTAGCTGAGCCACTGTTTGCAACAGATGATAATAGTAACCTATACAAGATAATTCCTGGGTGACCCATATGCTGGTACATACTGTTTGTACATAAACAAAGACACACTGAATTGCCTGTAACACAAAAGGCTAATCAATTAGAGGAATTATCTGTCAGGCTGAAACGTGGGTCTTGCACTGGAATTTGTCTTCTGTGTATGCTTGGCAGGCATCAGGGCCAGGCTGGATTAGCTGAATCAAAGCTGTTGGATTTTTCCAAGAACTAGATAAAGAAAATGAGAACTACAGAAAAAATACAAAATGCAAAAACATAATAAAAGTAAGGAAATATACTAAATGCAAATTGCTTGGATAGATTAGGTAGGTCCTCATATTACAGAGTTTTGGTAAATCTCAAGGAGATTGTACAAAGATCGTACAATGATATTGTAACATGTACGGTGAGCTTTAGAGGCGGCAGCTCTGTCAACCGTGTCAATGTAATTTTCTACAAAACAAGCATGCAACATTTTCCATCTTCCACAATTATTACTTTGCCTTGTCAGGTAATTCGGTTCCTGCTGTGTTTGCCATCCCAGGGAACCGCGCAGGATATACGGGCTATTACATTCAACAGCCACCAGCTGCCTACCGGAACCACGCCTGGATGTCGTACTCCGGAGAAAATGATTTGCCGGCACAGTGGTCAGATTCGGTAAGCTTGTTAACAAAACTAAAATATATTACACAGTGTACTTAGAATCAGGACACAGATGAGTTCTGAAAAGTTTGATTCGATGTGGTTTTCTTAACTTTAATAAATGTGGGAACCTTCAAAATCCATAATTTGCAAACCAGACATGCCATTAATAATGCAAAATTTAGCAGAATAATTTGGTAAGTTACTGGTAGCCATACCTGGTGAGAATAAGGCTCATCAGTATGATGCAGCTAAACATGACTGCATTCTGTAATACCCTGAACCCAGCCTGCATGATGTCGCTGCACTCTGGGGGCGGATTGGTGGCAGCCTCGGCTCAGAGGAATTAGGATGAGTCACGTACCTGTTTGGAGACCAAGCTGAGGAGGGGAAGGTTACCAGTGCAGACCTTGTTCAACTCTCCTGAAGGTGATGACAGGCAGAGTGAGGATGCAGTAATGCACGAGTACCTGGATGCAGGTCTGGATAAGTCCATGCAGATGCTCGGGTGCATTGACTAAGAAATGGCAGCTGTAGGATTAGGAAGGTCCACAGAACACAGCACAGTCAAGGATACGAAAGTCAGGAATACAGGTCAAGGTCAGTACTGTCCAGACAAAGCAGAGCCAAAACAAATCGAAATCTGGGTTGAGGTCACAAACTGAGGTCGTACAAGGAGAAGCATAAGCGAGGCACCAAATCGGTAAGTGGAAGCGGAGTCGGGGTCACAAGCCAGGATCATCTTTACAGGAACACATGTCAGGTTACAAGGAACAGGAACGAGTTGAAGGCCAGTGAGCAATTATCTCAGATTCCAAAAAGCAGACTGGTGCCAATGAGCACGCCGGTACGTGTGCATGTCTGCACTCCCATGCACACCAAAGCTAGCTCTTCTGCACTTGGGCACTGGTGCGCACCCAATTGTCGGCACGAATGCCAACTAAAACACGTTTGCCCTTTATCTTGAATATGGGATCCCGTGTATCAAAATACTCGTGAGCTTCGACTTGTGTCAGTCTGGTGAATACAGGGCCATCCTTACAGTTGAAATGATTGACTGTCATTCAACCCAAGAAACTGAGGGCACCTAGTGGTGGAAGGGAGGTTTATTGAGGTGGGGCAAACAATTAAAGGTGAGTTTCTCAGGAAAATATGTTTTTAATTTTTTCATGGCCTTTTTATTTCACATTTTGTTTAGCTGTTTTTCGGCTTTACACCTTTTTGTGTAAAGCAAAAAAAAAGCCTGTTTCTTTAAAGCCTTACTAAAGGAGTTTTTTTTTTTTTTTTTTTTTAAACAAACATGCTGATGCATACAAATGTAGCGCAGGACAATATCTGAATACTTAAAAAAAAAAAGGTCCATAGACTCTTAGACTGGGTTCTTATTGGAGCCGCAGGCTTCTGTTCCCTCTACTCTACTTCCCCAAACGTCCTGTTTGGGAAACAGAGTCACATCCTCTCCCTCCACTGGACTACATGACCCATCGTTCCCAGAGCCAGCGAACAGTCATTCAAAAAATTAGGAGCTGCTTTTCATGTCGGGCAGCCCATGCGTGTCGGCGCAGGCTGCACACTCACATCTGGCATGTAGTCTTTTCCTGGGACCATGCATAAAACGGTGGCTCCATAGGACCCTGTAAGAAGATGAACCAACATGGAAACAGAAAAGCTGGGGCCAGCAATTGAGACTGGGTGAAACTGCAGTAAAAGCAAGCTTAAAAAGACTACCCTGTATATTGGCTGACAATTGCAGTGATTTACCTGCAGAAGGAACAGTGTTGTCACCCTATTACGGTAAGTGGAAAATCAATGGATCTACTGATAGGATCAACAGGCAATAACATTATGTTACAGGGGACTCTGTGTGTTTTAATGCTATTGATAGACCACATCACATCTGTCACTTTTACTTTTGCCCACAGGTACAGTTTAATTTACCCTCCAAATGGAAGTTCTAATTACATGTACTGTTATTTGTCACTGCACAGGCTCCCCTCCCTGGTTATATCGAGGCTTATCCAAGGTCAAGATACCCTCAGAACTCTCCTTCCCGCCTCCCCAGGCAGTTTGGTCAACCTGTCAATATACACGCGAGCTTGGACCACGCTGCCGGAGCATCAATCGGAGCTTCTCAGCAAAGCCTTGCAGATACCGACACGCCGGATGCCTCGATTACCAATTTATCCACAGCTGCTTTGGTAAAAGCCATAAGAGAAGAAGTTGCAAAGCTGGCAAAAAAACAGACGGATATGTTTGAGTTCCAGGTGTGAAGGAAAGTGCGGACATCCGCCTTACAATGCACCACATCCTTGGTTGTTGAGCGATGGTAACAGTGCCTAAAGAAATCTGGACTCACATGGGATTATATGCTATTTTTATGTATAAAAGACAAAAAGTGACCTGCTACTGATATGCATTTGTTTTTATTTATATATTTAAAATATAAAGCCATTTTTTTTTTTTTTACCTAATTGATTGAATTATTACATGTTTTTGCAGATAAAAATCATCAGCATTGATAACAATGTATGGTATTTTCAGATACATAAATGAATAATATCTAATGGATTAACAAATGCGGAGGTGTTCAGTGCTTTGGTTGGCTCCAAATATCAGTGTGCCATTCTTCCAGGCCTCCCTTTGCCATTGTTTTTAGATCCAAATAAACATTTTTCTTAACAGAACCATATAGAATGAATGTAATCACTAAAATCTCATATATATTTTAACATGTTAATGTCATTTCGAAAGTAATTTTCAATAGTTTAGAATCTACAAGCGTTCATGAAAAAAAATACCTGGTGATCCTGCCTTGAAGGTCCTTGTTCAGGCACTTCCTTTTATAGGGGGAGAACACGCTGTTGTGGTCTCCTAATTGTGCTCCTCCATTATCACCTGATCTTGCAGGCTTCTGATAGAGACTATCAGGGTTATTCACAAAAGGGTGGAGAGTTTGGGGAAGGCAGGAGAAGTGAACAATCTAGGACAACATAGCTAATTTGGAATAATTCTGCAATTCAGCTCACTTTCCAGTTCAGCTATGTTGTCCTAGATTGTTCCCTTCCCCTGCCTTCTCCAAAATCTTCACCCTTTAGTGAATAACCCTGTATAAGTGGCCGTTTCAGCAGACATTAGGCAAGCATGGTCCCGCCCTAAGTAATGTAATGCAGCCTTTGCTGGAGTGCATATAGACAGGAAGTGCCTGCAAAGAGGCTCAGGAGATCATCAGCAATGAGATGCAACAAAGGGTGAAACAAAAAAAGCTAAAAACATAAACAAAATAACAAAAATGGCAGTTGCTTATAAAACACAGTGCTGTAGGAAACAAAATATCATTAGGTTGGAGTTTACATCTACTTTAAAGTGCATTTTGGATTGTGGTGAGGGGTATAGCACCCTAGTAAGGTTTTTAATGCTGTCTCTATCCTTGCTGGGGAGACTTACCCTTTGCAATGGTGACCAATGTCATTGGGAACAAAAGTCAGGGAAAATCCAACATTTTAAGGTGTCACCAGAACAGGAATATAAGGAAAATTTTCCAATGGGGACCTTTGTTCCAACGCCAACTGTCTAAGAGGGGATCACATTGGAGAGATTTACTACCTGTTGGGTCTGCAGGGCAGAAAGTGAAGGGAAATCTCTCAAACGGAGCACGGATAGGAAAAAAAAACTGACATGTTTTAGCCATTCCCTATGTAAAAACATTCTGGCTTGATAGTGTGTCATCAGTTTAGGAATCAATCAGAAATGTTTCCATTGGGAAAAGACACAGCAAGAAAAATATATTCTGTTATCAGTATATTGAAGATATAAAACATCTGCCATGACCCCCATTCCCTGCACTTCCTGTCTTGGTGCCACAGGGACCTAAATAAAGGCAGATCTGACCCAAAGCAGGACAAAATAAAATAAAAAAAATGGCATAACATTAGTCACTCTATAAAAGACTAAGCAATGATGTTAGTAATGTTAAATATTTGACAGATGCAGCCTAGCTTTCATAACATTTATTGTAAACTAATCTGAATTAAATATAATAAACTCTTCTATGTCCTAAACACTACAGATGAACCATAATGTAGAAATCCCTAACAGAAATCTGGCGCCATACAATCTCATAGCCTAGTGAGAGAAGAGATTAATTGAATAAGCTTCCCATCCACTCAATATTGAAAGGGTTTGTTTTTAGACTGGAGCTCCGCTGAAGCTGGTAAACTGAGAATGTTGAGTACATTTGGCTTAGAACACGATCTCTAGTCATCTATACAATCAAGGCTCTGTCTGCCTAAGTGCGCTATTCTTTAGTAAGAAATAATACTAAGCCAGAAACAGAAAAGGGGCAATTCTTAGTCTAACTGGAAGAGAAAACTAATGAAAAGTCTCTTTTTTCAACCCAGGAATGTTCGGAGATAGAGCGCTATTATGTAATGTGCTTTGTGTGTTAATTTAAGATGTAAATACAGTTCCTACTTTTGTTTAAGATAATTTTCCCCCATGGAAAGCGGTAATTCATTATTCTGGATACATTCTATACAATGGAACCTGATATGCTGGACCATATAGATGGCCTCCACACTTTCCATCTTTAGCTAGGGTCTGCTTATATATGTGAGTTCTGTACAGCGTAACCAAAAATAATCAACTTTGCAACTGGGAAATGGAACCAAACCATAATGGTATCAAAGTGATATAGTGGCCTAAAAAATTGCTAATTTTTCAGTGCTAATATCCACTTACAAGGCATCTTTCCTTACCATTGGCACATGTTGTAGTACATAGGTTTAGCTTTAAAATATCAAAGACCCACTGGGCAATTAGCTACAGTGCATGTTTAGCCAAAACCTTTTTTTTAACTTTCAGATAGCGCAGGTAAGGGTTTGAACCTTTTTTCATTGCTGCCCTTTTATTAGAGGTGCTGGATCTCCTATTGTTAATCCAATATTGTGACAGAATGTCTCTTTAAGCTGACTCACTTCAGTGTGGCTGCTCATATGTACCAGAACACCCCCAAGGCCAGGAGTGGTCTTGAGAGAAATAAGGAGTTGTAAGGGCACCATACCAATGATCAAAGAGTCCAAAATCTGTGAACTGTTGTGCTTACTGGAAGAGTTTGAGGGCCGCATGCAGTAGATACAAAATGAGAGAGAGAGTAGGCAGGAGATCCCTAATGGTGTAGTATTCAAATGAAAAAGTGTTCTGCTGTTTCAATATCCGAAAATATTATGGTAGATAGTGATAGATTCACATCTGGTGGATTGTGTGTTACCACTTATGTGTTGTGTCCAACCTGAGAATACTCTACAAGGTTGGTGCATCCAACCTGACAATACTCTACAAGGTTGGTGTGTCCGACCTGAGAATACTCTACAAGGTTGGTGTGTCCGACCTGAGAATACTCTACAAGGTTGGTGTGTCCGACCTGAGAATACTCTACAAGGTTGGTGTGTCCGACCTGAGAATACTCTATAAGGTTGGTGTGTCCAGCCTGAGAAACCTTGTAGAGAATACTTCTGTCTCCACGCAGGTCTTTTATTGGTTGTTCTTGATGCTTAGCAGAACCCAGATCCAGCCATTCTTTGAAAATGTTCAGAGTGGTCAAAGTGGTGAGTGGATAGGTGTAAAGAAAAGTAATAGAGCAGAGGCCCACAGATTGTAGGTAATAATCAGTCCATGGAGGACTTAGGTTACTTAATAAAAGTTGAACTTATTTGTCACCAAAAGTTGAATAATTAATGCAACTGTTATCAAGTAACCAATTTCTTCCTTGAACTGCTTATTACCTACATTCTGGGCACCTCTGCTCCATTACCTTTTTTTTATGTCTATCTACTCACAATGAATCCAAAATGGTATTTTATTAGATACTCAGTAGAATTAGACTTGTTTATGGGTTGAATGCCTAAAACGTATTGGCTTCTTTTTCTACTGATTATCTAATAAAACATTTTTTTTAAATATCTAATCATTGATGTGGCGCCCTTACTACTTCTTACATAAATGTTTAATGCTGTTTATGTTTCCCCTGGGGAGATTTACCCTTTTTCTGTGTCCTGGGGGCCATTGTCAGAAAGAGAGAAGTGATGGGAAATGTCAAATTTTACAATGGACACTAGAACAGGAGATGATGGTAAATATTCCAATGGGGACATCAGTTCCAGTGACAGCTGTCTAAGAGGGGAACTCCCCTAATTCTGTAGCAATTTCCCCTTGCTTCCTGTTGTGTCTTCAGGACAGCGAGGGAAGGAGAATCTTCAATATGGGACAAAGACAGCTAACCCCCACCCCAAAAAAAAGAAAAATCCATTAGCCCATCTCTACTTTATCCAAAAACAAAACAAAAATGTTTTGGCTGTTCATACCCTTTAATGTCTCCTCCCAAGCTGCTTATACTTGCCTCACTCATTCTTTTGTCTAAGTTTATCTGTAAAAAAAAAATCAAAGCAACTGGACTTGCTGGGCTTTCCTTGTTATCCAACTAGCTTTTATGAATTGAGAAAGCTAATGGAATGCCTTGATTTTTTTTTTTTTTACAGATATACCATGACCTGGATGATTGAGAACCTTCACAGTCATTTTGTCTAATGACTTTGCTTTGACAGGGGACTCCCCCCCCGCCCCATGTGACAGCCCTGGTGCCTAGTGATTGACCTTTTAGCCACACAGTGCTGCATTGTGGGAATAAGGATCACATGTACCCCCATACCTATAAGTACTGGATATTTATCTTTGCTCCATGTGGCTGAAAGCAGTGGTGGGAAGATTAGGCCTTGGGGAAGATTATTATATAAACGGCTGAGAACGAGAATTTGGTTGAACATGTTGCTTTGCCTTTAAGTTCCTAGTTGTATCACTGAACCAAAAGAGTGAAAACAAATGACAGCAACAATTGTTATAAAATAATTTGTTAATATTTGTCATTTTTGTGACATAGTCCCTTTTCACAAAGGGACTATGAATTAGCAAGACACTTGCCATTCATTTCAATTAACAATTGGCTTTATAAAAAAACACTTATTGTCCATAGTAAGAAAGAGAATATGTTCCCAAGCAACGCATGGTAAATTCTAAGCACCCTAGATCACATGGTCTCTGGTAAAAGAAGCACTGTGTGTGTTTTACATCATTAGAGACCACAGAAAGCCTGATGTTCGAACTCAGACAGACCCTGTCTGGTAGACTTTCAGCGAGCTAAGTGGTTTACAAAGGCAAAGCATTTTGCAGCACTACTTAGCAATGGCTTCCCTCATGTACATATAAAATTAAAAAAGAATCATAGAAACACGTTTTTTGACACATTGATCCACACTGAGATGAGTATTTGCAATAAGCCAATTATTTTTAAATTTTTATATCTAAAAGACATTAAGAAGACTATCGTTTTCCTTTAATCCCAATGAAGCAATTTGTGAATAGAGTATATCAGCATGTTAACAGCATGGTAACATTTTTACCATAAAAAATTTGCTTGCGACTCACTCCATATTTTATTACAGTTAAAGCAGATCTCCCGGATTTACAAACGTTAACCCTTGCAGTGGGGCTACCCCGCACTTCAAGGGTTAACTGCTTGTTTTGGTCTAGGGAACAGAGCAAAGATGATACAGCGGCAGTGACTGCTCACCTCCCTGCCTCTCTCCGCTCTGGCTGTGGTATATCCCTCGGTGTTCCCACATCTAATGCAAGTGAATAGACCTTGCATAGTCGTGATGATGTCAGCAGGGCGTAGACTGCCGGGACCCGAAGGAAAAGAGGCTGCGGTGGACTAGTCTAGCAGCCAGGTGGGAACGAGGATTGAGTGAGTATATTTTCTTTATTTGCTCCCCTAGACCACAGTGAGCAGTTAACTCTTGCAATGTGGGGGTGACCCCACTTCAAGGGTTAACTGTTGAAAATCCTGGAGTTCCTCTTTAACTCACATGGATACATTACATCAAAGCTTTCAGCTACCCATATCATTGTCCAATTTCTATAGCATTATTGCAAACAGCATGTTTAATATTAACTGGTAGATCTACCCAGCTGCAGAATTCCTGCTTAAAGCTAAATTGCTTCTTGAAGCAGGTACAGTTAATCTATTGACAATAGTTTCTGTGGTGTAGTTAATACTACTCATTTCCAACTTAGTTTTTTATGATTGGCCATCATACATAGCCAATGAATGGGTTATACAGGCAGCATTCTGGCAGTGTTCACTTAGTTCTGTAGGGGTTGCTATATGATCACACGTCACCACAATTGCTCATGCACAGTTTCAGCATTTAGAGATTGTCCAAAAGTCCTGGCAAGCAGTGCCATTGTGCAGAGATTTGCATTCAACAGTGGGGGACTTTTGCTCACAAGACTCGTGCTACAGTAAACCGCCGTCATTTGAACCTAAATATTTATAATTCTCTCTTATTTTTAAAAAAATTGTCATATGTTTTTTTTTAGCTTTTTATGTATTTGTGTGATTATGACATTCACTCAGTCTTCAAAAAAAAAAAAATCACATTCAGTATATGTACAGTTATATATAAATATATATATATATATATGAAATGTATTTTTTTAATCTTTGTAAATATATATATTGTACATAAATCACATATATATGCAAATGGCTGCTCTTCAATGATCCTATGACTAACTCATCTGCCGAAAGTTCAGGCCGAAGCATTTACATCAAAGGTCGTTGCCTTGAAGTGAAACAGATGATAAAACACTATATATGAGGATCATGTTCCGTATTAGCTGCATCGACATAATCTACAAATGCAAAAATACGATTATTGTTAATATTTTGTTTCTCCAGTGACATATGCTACCGTTGCTTACTTGCCTGTAATAATGACATTATCGCTACATTTATTAAATTACTAAAATCACCCATTTTAAGCAGTAGTGTGTTCATTTTGAAAACCTTGTGTATACACACCAACACACCTTGCGGGTTTCTTTTATGAAGGTTTTACTGAACAGACTATTTCCTATCCTTACAGATAACAATTTACAATACACTAGATCAGGAATAGGTATGCATGCAATGTAACACATTCAGGTACATAAATATTCTCTCAGCCGTGTCTAACCCCTGCAATAGACAATACTAAACTGACTAAAATGAACACTGCCTGACAGTAGCTAGATGGGAAGGCAAAGACTTAGTCCACAATATACCCGGGTCTCTATACTACTGGGCAGTAGTGGTTATAGGCTAGCCAACGTTGGGGCCCAGTTTGCATGCAAACTTGGATATTGGTTCCCTCGCTGGTCAGCGAGAAGGAGGTCTTCCTCTCCAGCTGGCTGTTTTTTGGGCTTTATCATGAAGTTCTGATACTGAATCAGCAGGTCTCTCTCTCCCTCTCTGGCAGCAGCAGTCACCCGGGCCCAGGGGCATCTAAATGATCAGAGATAATTGATAGATAGACAGATAGACCGATCAATTGATTGATGGATAGATAGATAAATAAATAGATATATAGATATAGATAGATAGATAGATAGATAAATAGATAGATAAATAGATAAATATGAAGAGTAACCTTGTGATACCCAAAACTCTCACCTTAAAGCTGAACTTGGTGCACAAAAATGTTTATTGAAATGTAAAAACAAATGTTCTTAGTCTATTTTCTCTTCTGGTTGGATGATCTTCAATACCACATTATGGCCCCTAGATGGAGCGAAGTATCACAGGAAATAAATACATATTAGTAATCAGATACATTGCACTTATGGCCATAATGCAGTATTTGACCCATTGAAGAATATTTGACTGTAAGAGAAATTACACTAAGAGCATTTCTTTCCCCCATTTAGCAGTTGGTTACTCTGACAAAACAAATGAATGAATAACATATATATATACACACACACACATGCACATGCACAATCACACACGGACACACAAAGGTTAAACTTGATGGATCTGTGTCTTTATTCAATATCAAATATTATGTAACTATGTAATACCATACATTTGTAAGTTTATGGTAAAGAAAATACACAAAGAACATTTGTTTTTGCCCCATTCTCACAGAAGCTGGTTGACTTGAACAAAATAAACGCACATGGGCAAACTTTTTATAAATAGACCCTAAGGTGTATGTAAACCCTAATAATGAATGACACTTATTTGTTAGCTTTTGGGCTGCTAAATATTTATTTGGAAGTGTTTGTTATATCTGTTCGATAAGTGAAAATAAAGTACCTGTTGATCCTGCCAGAAAGTCAGTAAGCTTGTATGGGTTAGGCAATTAGATGAGCCTGTTGTATGGGCAAAGCACATGTTCACTCTAATTAGGTTTCTTTTGCTCACATAAATCATACAATATACTGTATATGCTTAAAGAATAAACTTCGAAATGTCATATAATAATTTTAACAGCTACCTATAAACTATATAAAACATAAATGTTCTATGCAAGCTGTGACCAAGGGACTTCAGAATGCAGAAACAAAAATAGTTCCTATTACTGGCTTTTTTGGCCTCATTAAAAACAGGGATTGTGTCAAATAATTACTTTTTCAACCACCTCGGTTCTTTCTGAATCAGAGAGGGAGCTGGTGGAGCAGAACCCTAATCCCAGCATCCTCTTTGGCTGCCTGAGTAAAAAAAACATCTGAACTTTTAACGAGATATGGATCCTATTTCAGGAGGATGGCTTTCTGAAGGCTGGAACATGGCCTTGTGTTGTACTGTACAACGTCTGGAAGGAATGTGGACGGTGAAATGGTAACTGGAGCATTTTTATCTTTTATCTTCTTGCAGGGAACGGCTATCAGTTTGCAAACTCATTTTAAAAAGTACCTTAAATCTCATTCAAAGGAGGATTTTGGTGTTATTAGTGTTGGCAGTGGGCATGTGCTGGCAAAGACGTTGATATCTATGTGGGGTAATTTTCCACCATTGACTCTTGTAATCATTGAATCTTAAAATGTTTTCCATGACCAATTTAAGATGTAGAAAAAAAAAGGCAAATGGCTTAGAGCTTAAAGAGAAAGTGAGTTCTGGAAACTGTGGCCAAACTGCAGCTAAACTTTCCTCATTACTGAGTCACACTATCTTGTTCTGCACTGTGTGGAGGTGGCCATCTTGATAGTGGCAGAGTTCTACTTCCTGACTTCATCCTGCTCAAAGTTCTTCCTGAACAAGGAGAACAGTGAGCAGGAAGGAGGAGACATGACCAAATCTTACTCCAGATCTCCCGAGATTGGCAACCAGAGGCCACAGTGCCTTAGATCTCACACTGAAGATATACAGCAATGAGGCTGTAGGCATAGGAGCACATTGTCACATTCATATACCAGGAAGTGCACTGCTGTGTTTTAGAAGCAATCCTGAGGGTCACATTATAGTGTCTGCTATAGAGTCTGCTCCCTGGTAAGAACCTTACACCATCTGTGGGTGACTGTCAGGCAGGGGCTGACTGGCAACTTTTAGCCCAGGGGGCAAGTATATATAAGGATTCCATTGAAAATGACAATAAACAAAAATGGCAAAAACAATGAAGGAAGTACAGCCAAGCTAGAGGTCAGATGCCAAAGTGGGTAGTCAGCCGAACCAGGTCAGGGAACACTAAGAGCAGAATGAATGGAAACAATAGCTGGAGCCAGGAGGAGATCAGTCAGCCAGAGCCAGGGTCATACACTGAGAAAAGGAACAACAGCAGAGCACTTGATACATCTGAATACAGGCAAAGGCAAAGACTGAATGGTCAAGCTGATGGTTAAATAGTGAACTGGTGTTACATCATCACTCTGAGACAAGAATTTGTTAGAGGTTTTGTTAGTAGTTGCTGAATGATGATGTTTATGGGTTTGGTCATAAGAGGGCGCCAAAGAGGAACAAACAGTGTCAAACACACTGCACACAAGACAGGTTGCAAGCAACTGGACAAGGAAAGGTAAGAAACCCTGACAGTGACATAGAAGATCGACCTCATTCTCTGACATGCCTTGTATGCTGCTCTCCAATTGTACAGGTAAACAGACAAGAGAAAGTAGAGATGATTTCATGGTTCCTAAGCTAAAAATAGCCTTCTAACACCTCTGAACATTTCCTGCACCCCTTTCCACCTAAAGTTCTCTTGCTGAATCTAGCCACAAATATCCATAGGTGGACAGAAGAGGGAACAAAAAAAGAGCAGCATATTGTTGTACCGTGTTAGCCATCAACAATAGTAGAAGTTTGGATTTAGGGTGATACCATTTATTGACTAACTACATCGATTGTAGTGCTAGCTTTCAAAGCATGCTGGCCCCTTTCAAAGCACGTTGGCCTATTTCAAAGCATGTTGGCCTCCTTTGAAGCATGCCGGTTTGTCTGAAGAAGAGGTCAGTGTGCTTCGAAAGCTTGCAATACAAAATAAGGAAAAAGTTATCACAGCCTTTTCATTTTGAGGCTCTCAGTTGCCCCCTCTAGGCTGTTGGCTATGTGTTTTAATAAAGTACTGAGATCCTGAGGGATGCTGAATTAAGTTTTCCTTACTTAGAAGGGCATTACATGTGAATACAGCATTATGCAGGAAAAAAATAATAAAAAATAAATAAATATATATATACAGGTGAAACTCGAATAATTAGAATATCGTGCAAAAGTAATTGCAGTAAGTGCTGCAAAAGGGGCCCAAACCAAGTACTGAGTACATATGCATGCTTGTACTTTTCAGAGGTCCGATATTGTTCTATGTACAATCCTTGTTTTATTGATTGCATGTAATAATCTACTTTTTTGAGGTTGTGGATTTGGGGTTCTTGGGGTTTTCATGAGCTGTAAGCCATAATCATCACAATTATGACAAATCACGGCTTGAATTATCTTGCTTTGCATGTAATGAGTCTATCTCATATATTAGTTTCACCTTTTAAGTTGCATTAGTGAAATAAATGAACTTTGCACGATATTCTAATTATTCGAGTTTCACCTGTATATATATATGATACACAGGATGCATATAGAGACTAACATTGCACCACAGCGCCATCTACAGCTCAAAAGACATATCAGTAGACATCAAAATGTCAGCAATCATTCAGTACATATCAGCATATGCTGCTGTATTTCCGCCATAGGCCTGGTGCCTAGGCGAAGTGCCCTATTGTAAATACAGATCTCCATGGACCTCATCCCCGCTTCTGTAATAACTTTATGTTCAGCTTTATGCCAAGCCCTGCAGTAGTGTTGTGTAGTGTAGCGGTTGTTCTTTGTATAGATGCATGTGGAATAAAATGTTAATTTCTTTGGAAGATCATCGTGTGCTGGTTCTACAGTTTTTGAGCCTACCACTCCAGAAGAGAGTCATCCGTGCACCGAGTGTGTAAGCTGTGCGCTTTGTGCTCTTAGTCTGCAGTTGTATCACTAGGACTCTTATGGATGGTTTGTATACTGTATGCAGGGTGGTATATACTGTATGCAGTAGGTAGATCTTATAGCCATGACAAGAGTCTAAGCCAATATCTTTGGGAAAGAGGTGGGGGTTAACTTAGTTTAAATTTATTAAGATGATGTGCATCCAAATACAAGAAAAACAAATAGTCTCTGTTCCGAAGAATGCAGGTAATCAATTCACTGGGAATGTATGACATCACTTCCCTGCCTCAAGCAAGGCTGATGTCAGTGCATCCTACTGAACTGATGGGATAAATACAAGCCCATATTCAACTTTGCATTCCAAAATATCTTTCTTGGGATTTGTCAATACCTCCTCACAGCCACCAATCCGATTCATACTGAAAAATGCAGTTAGTTGATTTTGCATGGAGACAGGGGCTCTATAGGTATTAAATAAAACGGATCAATAAAAACTCAAAACTATAATGATTTAATTGCTATGTGAATGAAAATGTAAAGACATTCAAGCATTGGCCCAAACATTTCTGGGTGGCTGGAAAGCCTAGGACGGTTCCTCTTCCTTCAGTGTACTCTTCATAAGTTGCTTCACTTTCTTTTTCCAAGCCTTCAAAGACTGGCCTGGAATAAAAGGAATAACATAGAAATGAAACTTTCACAAAACAAAGGCTTCATTATAAATGTTAACAAAGTATATCTGGATGGCCTAACGTTCCTTAACTACCTTGAATTACATTATCTATTGTACGGTAAATCATGCTGTGCCAGTCACTCGGAAATTCGTTTTGACATCTTCAATGATCATCTTTCTTCTTGAACAAAGACTGATTGTTAATTTGTTTCTAGTTTCAGGACAGTCTGAAATTATGGAGAAATTGTGGAGGATTCATTTTTATTAAAGTGCAGCTTGATGGGACCCCCTTACCCACTAACTGCTAACAGGGTAAAATACAAGTCAAGGCAACTTTTTTTTTCATCCATAGCAGTCCTTATCACTAATTAATAGGGCTGACCTGTTAGGACTTCTTTGCGCCTAGCTGTTCTTTTAACATTCTATATTTTGTGCAATATAGGGATGCACAGATACCAATACTAGTATCAGTATCCGTGCCAATACCAAGTATTTGGGCTCGTACTTGCCCAAATGCTCCGATACTTATGCCTGATACCGGAACTTCCATTCGGATGGAGATTTCCTCTGACTGGCAGTGCCATGAGGGAACGTGGAGCCGGGCGGCGGGTAATGACTCTCCGCCCAGCTTCCTGATTAACTGTGAAGCCAGCTAAATGCTGATTATCCGGGAAGCCAGCTAGTGGAAGGTACTCGGTATCGTTGAGTACCAAAGATAAATATCGGTACTCGTAAGCCATACCGAAAAACCAGTATCAGTGCATCCCTAGTGCAATATATGCATGGTGTCCACGGGTGTCCCTAGCCTTTTTGCCACCTGAGCCGGGGGGTGGTCATGTGCTGGTGATGCATGCTTATGCGCGGAGGGGGGGGGGGTAGGGTCCAGCCCAGCTCACTGATGTTACTGGTTGCCAGGCGCTGGGCGGGACCCCAAGAAATGCTGCCTCAGGCAACAGCCTTAGGCTGCCTCATTAGAGGAATGGCTCTCTGGTTGTGTCATTTACAATGGGCAGCATTAATGCCCAGCAAAGCATTAAAAACTGTAGTCTTTACTCTTTTTCCACAGCAGTACTGGTCTATAGATACCTAGTGTATTTGTGTGTTGGGGTTCCATTATAAGTGATTTTTTTAAAATTAATTTGGCTTCCGGACAATTTTATAGCACTGATTAAGTCAGAGTCCCCACTCCCATGACAAAAAGCTGCATAAGTCAGCACAGTGTAGGAGCTTCTTCTCTTGAAATTTGGGATCCTAATTGTTCCCAGTATCTCATTAAAAGGATGGTGACGTCTCCCACTGCAGTACAGAAGCCTGGGGTAAGGTGAGTATATTTTCTAACTTTTTTCAAATTCTTTTTTTTTTACACTTTTATGCAGCTTTTTTGGCATGGGGGTGGAGGCCCTGATTAAATAAGAGGACCTTTAAGCATAGCAATCAAGATTACTATTATACGCAAGGGCCCCTCTGTGTGTGTTGTAATGTAGCCCCTGCTCCAAGCTCACTCCTGTGATGGACTAGAATTAGTTTACTAATTTGTATTGCGGTTGTAGTCCATCACGGGAGTGAGCTTGGAGCAGTGGCTACTTTACAACACACACAGGGACCATGGGGAACAAAAGTAGCCCCCCTCCAGAAGGAAGTACAGTGTCAGCAAATCTACTTGTCCTTCATAACAATCTACTTGTCCCAATAAAAAAAAAATAGTTTTAATTAAAACTAGGGAGGCACCAATACCGGTTTTTGGGTATAGATTACCGATATTTTGCTTTCGAGTATCTGTGCTTCCGTTTGCATGGAGCAGGCTTCCCGGCAATCAGGAAGCCGGGAAGCGGGTAATGAGATGCTACCCGGCTTCCTGACTGCCAGGGAAGCCGACTCCATGTTTGGCCGGCTTGATTATGAATGGCTTGGAAGTCGGTTTCCCGGCCAATCAGCATCGAGCCAGCTTCCTGGCCAATCAGAAAACCGGACGGCGAGAAATGACCTGATTGGATTGTTTTTTTTACATTGTCACTTTTTTTAAATATTATTTTGTACTTTTTCATAACTTTTTTACATTTTTACTATTTTTTTTCCCCCCACCACCTAATTTTATTTCTATCACATAGGGATTTAAAATCCTCTAAGTGATAGTTTGGAGGTGACAGGTTCTTTTTATGGAACCTGCCCTCCAACACAGAACTGATGTTCTGTGTAGTTCCTGACAGCTAAGACAGGTGGCGCTGTGATCACAGCGCACCCTGTCTCAGTGATAACACAGAGCAGACGAAAAACCTCCGTTTTTCGTCTGCTCTATGGTGAGCTCATGTTCTGTGGTTTCGGGTCCGCTAGAGGAGCGGGGACCCCGAAAACCACGGGGGGGAGGGGGCGGTGTGGACAGAATCGCCGCCTCTCGTTTCATACAAGTGATCAGATCACTTGAAAATGAGCGGCGGCTCCACACTGTACACTTGGCTCTGCTTGTCCGGAGCGGGGCTAAGTGTACAAAAAAACTACTCGCCCGGCGCCCGAAACTGCCTGTCCTGGGCGTCGGGCGATAGGAATTCCACACCCCTGAGAGATGATTTGAGTATCTACAGCCGAGTGATACACAAATAAGATACATTTTTGTTACCAGCTAAGGCACTTGAATGTATTTTTAAGATTACTCCTGAGTTTAGTGTCACTTTAAATATCCACAAGGTTAGACTTGGCTACTCCAGTAAGTTATATCATAATAAATAAATAACAGATTTCCATTCGTGGCTACAGGTGCCCAAAATGAAAATCCAGCCCTGATAATGTAATTACATACCAGGGACAAATAACTGAGAGGAATGAAACAACTCTGTCATTTGCTACACACACTCAGAAGCTGGGAGATGGCATGTAAGCCGGTCTGGCAGTTGACAGAGCAGCAACTGACAAACTTTAGGCTCTGAAGCTGTTGTTTCAGACTCTGAAAAATGATGTATAGCTAAATAAGGGGGAAGCTTACACAATCTTGATACATAAGGCTTATTAATATTCTCACCCAAAACTGCTTGTCTTCAACGTCTGGTAGTTTGAGTCAACTGACACCTCATTGGTGCTCTGCTATTTACTTACAGTGTTGGGTCTCAGTCCTCTTCCTCTATAATAACCAGCAGCTCCATCTCCTTGCACTTCATCTCCTGCTCACACAGCTGATCCCAAGGACTTGGATGAGGCTGAAGGTCCCCTTCTGGAGGACAGAAGATCCACAGGGGTTCATAGCTAATGTATCCTAAACCTGCTGGCCAGTCTGGTGACTTCTTTGTCTCACTTTTGGCCTTGGGCAGAACTTCCGGCACTGTTTGAAGCGTCTTCCAGATGTCAAAGATGTTCCCGCGAGAAGAAGGGTTACTGTCATATAGGGAAGGGAAATAATTTAGACCAGATTTCTCCATTTCTTCTTTTAGGGTTCAGATAATCTTAGCCTGCTCTTCAAGTGCTGACCAGTACTAGAGGGGTTGGGTTCAAACCCTCCTGACCACATGGCATGCAAAGCAGTTATGTGGCATGACAACCTTAGTAAGGAGACCTGCTGTCACTCATTATGGGTCATCATTTAGGTGTTTATATACAGTATATATATATATATATAATACATGTCCCCATCAGGACACAGGCTTTTAGTAGTAGTAGTGGTAACAACAGTAGTAGTACTTATGTAGTAGTATACGCTACCTATTAGACCAGGAGACGCACCTATTAGACCAGCACCTGGGGAGTCCAGCTCCAGATGGCAGCTAAGGAATTGGATCGGTGAGATTTCCTTTGGCTCTACTGTAGTAGTACTTATATTAATAGCAATGTACTATATAGTATAATCTGAAAGGTTGCAGCTGTAGTAAAAAAATGGTTCTATAAATGGTTATTTTTCTGGCTTTAAACCATAGTGCACACTCAGTGAGTACACATCAAAGCATCATCTACCTAAGCGTAATTTTACGCAGGAGCAATGCAAGAATCTGAAGGCTTACAGTGTTATTCACAAAAAGGTGAAGAGATTAGAGAAGGCAGGAGAAGTGAACAATCTAGGACAACATTGCTGAACTGAAAAGTGAGCTAAATTGGAGAATTTTTCCAAATCAGCTATTTTGGCCTAAACTGTCCACTTCTTCTGCCTTCTCAAAACACTTCACCCCTTTGTGAATAGCCCTGTTAAGTCTTAAAACAGAATTCTGTATGCTTAACTATGAAATGTGTATTTCCCCCCCCCCCCATGCTGTATATGAATACAGAAACATATTTTTTTTGTCCTCTTCATCTCCTTTTGAAGCGGCCACATCTGTGCTCTGCAAGTAGTCTGTGTAAATTAACACTCTCTCAGAGCTCTCTCCCCCAATTCATTAGTATTCATAGTGGTAACCCCCACAGGACAATGTATTGTCACCTGGAAAGGCAGAGCTGGTGTGCAGTAATCTTGTTACAATGACTCACAAGGACAGGGTCAGCCTGCTTTACAAGCCGGCTCCAGAGGTTCCTGTGGAGCAAATGTTCAATTTGTAGGTTTCAGGCCTACTGAAAAGTCCATAACAAAAAATTAAAAATCCAGCAATGCGAGTCAAGAAAATGTGAACACATATACATCATCACTGCAACTCTACATTACCACAATAAATGCTAATCACTTGCAAAAGGGGGAAATGGGCTTTAAGGAGGGCTCTTGGAGCTGAAAGTCAGAGGTCTGATTCTCAGCTCCAGGAGCCTGAGGTCATGGCAACACACAGAGGGGGGAATTGATCAAAACTGGAGCAGACAAAATCTGGAGCAGCTGTGCATGGCAGCCAATCAGCATCTCTCTTCAGTTTGTTCAGTTAAGATTTGAAAATAAAAGAGAGAAGCTGATTGGTTGCCATGCACAGCTGCCACTGGGCACACCTTCCCCTATGTCCCAACTCCTACAGCTGCCTAGCTGTAGGAGTTGAAAGACTCTGAGGGGAATTTATCAACTCCTACAGCTAGGCATACACATTTAGATTGCTCTCAGTTAGAGAAAAATAAGTCTATTCTCCTACCCATGCTCTTTGCTGACATGAGATGAGAGCAGAGAGTAAACCTCATCAGCCTGTTACTGCTCCTTCACTGTCCAATTACAGGCTGACGTCGGGTCACCAGGCTGTGCTGTCTGGTATGGCTGTGGAAATCTCAGGACTGTACGGACAGAATACAGATCCTTTGGCAGGGTATACAGCTCACATATATTTATTCCAATCGTGTATTTAGCTGTTTGACTGGAGTTCAGCTTTAATTTTTAATCTGCAGAAGTTTTTTCTGAAGTCTTTCTCTCCTTTCATGTTTGAAAGCCAAGCCGACTTATTTATTCAGTAGTTGTCTCTATAACGAACATTTTAATTTACCGGCAGCGTTGACAGAAGAAAATGTAGGGCCGAGTTTTTATCCTTTCAGATCTGCGTCTCATTAAAACCTGCTGAGATGTGAACACACTGCAGCCTTTCTGTATCTCTCGCAGTTCATAAATCTCTTCAGTTCTCCAGCCTTTTGTGTGAAACCGCTTTATTTTCTTGTGGATAGAATGATCCTGGCACATCGTTTATTGATGTCAGTTCACTTTGTTCTTCTTCTGAAATGTAACCCTTCCCATTCCGTGTCCTTTTTGTAACATTAACAGGGTTCTAGAGTCAACCAGTGCAGAAGATGCGCAAAGAAGAGAAACCAAGAGCGACCAATCAGAAATTGACATAGCTTATCGGACCAGAGGAAATTTAAACTTGATTGGTTGCTTTGGGTGAATGCAAATGTAACTTTCCTTGTAAAACGTTTGACTTTGTTCTTAGTTCTATACTTAATTTGGCCACTAGCTGGCATTGTTTTCCTGCAGAATGAAATGATTGCAAGGATTTGAAAAAGGAAAAAAAAAAAATTCACCCTTCTACACCCGGGGGTTGACAGATCGTTGGGTGAGGACATTATGATGAAGGTTTTTTTTTTTTCATTTGTCAAAGAGTTTTAATACGTTTTCAAAACAAACTCCAAAGACATGATGGAAGGTTAATTGGCATCTGTCTAAGTTGGCCCTGTATGTGTGCAATGGAGACCTTAGATCACATATGTCAAACTCAAGGCCCAGGGGCCGAATCCTGCCCACCAGGCCATTTCCTAGACTTCTCCTTTAAGATCTAGGTATTAAGTTATTACTAAAACCAGTGATGATCGAATGCAGAGGCAATTATGATAAAGATTAGATACATTTATATAGTCTTACAGGCCCTTTGAGGGCAACCATAATGTTGATGCGACCCACAATTAAATTGAGTTTCACACCCCTGCCTTAGATTGTAAATTTACTTGAGGGCAGGGGCTGATGTGAATGTGCAGTATTTAAAGCACTACATAAATTGTCAGAGTTATACAAATACCTGTAATAAATAGGGATGCTCCGATACCGATACTATTTTCGGTATTGGTACCGATTACCGAGTATTTGGGCGAGTACTACTCACCAAATGCTCCTGATGCCTATCCCGATACAGGAACTTCCGGTATCAAGAAGCCTGGCAGCGAGTCATTACACGCTGTCCGGCTTCCTGATTGGCCTTGAGCCAGCTCCATGCTCCCTCGTCACCATGCTTCCTGATTGGTTGGGAATCTGGCCAATCAGGAAGCCGAGCGGCGAGTCGTTACCCACCTGCGGCTTCCTAATTGGCCAGAAAGGCGTCTTCATGCTCACTCATCACCTGATGATGAGGGAGCATAGAGCTGGCTTCCTGGCCAATCAGGAAGCTGGGTACCGTGTAATGACTCACCGCCTGGCTTCCGGATTGGTTGGAAAACTGGCTCCATGCATGAAGATGGCTTCCCGGCTAATCGAGAAGCCGGGTGGCGAGTAATTACATACTGCACTGCTTCCTTAATGGGACTTTCGGTTTCGGCTTGTGCCAAAAAAAAAAATATCGGTACTCATACACGATACCAAAAAAATAAATAAATAAGGTACAGACACCCATGGGGACAAAAAGCACACATGCATAGCCTAAGCCATGGAAGGACAAATTGACAATTCACATAGGTCCAATAGGAGAAACAGTGTGAAAATACCTGTTAGGTGACAGTAAAGTGATAGTCCGATTGTAAGAGCAACATAAGTAATACATTAGGGAACAGAAGAGATAGAGAGAAAAGGGAAATAGAAAAACGAGAAGGATAAAGAGAAGAGGGAGAAAAGAAAGAAGGAGACCAGGAAGAAGAGAGATTGGTGTAGAATTTTTGGCATCATAATTTGGTGCATTTCATGTCAGTAGTAAAAATGGTTTATATATTACAGCAGTGATTTGCTAAGTCATGTGAAACTTTCAGTGCAATAGGACTACTGGCAGCAATACCAGGGATTGCTCCTTTTATTTATCCTCAGTGATATATAATTATGGCTCACATTACAATGAATTAGTGTCAGTGAAAGAAAAGTAAGCTGCACAAACTGCTGTGATCTCCAGCTGCCCCAATCTGCCCCCGAAAATTATTTGTAAATAAATGACTTTCTGAAAGTCAGAGTTTGCATTGGGCTAGGCACATCTCTTCCCCCTGATAGTTCTGGGCCCAGTGATTGGCCATTCAGATACTGAAAGCTACAGGATCTAGGGGAGGGTACACCAGTGGCCTATACCCATAACCACCAGTATTTTGACAGGTCCTAATAGCTGGTTGGGGCAGCGAGGAAGCCGGTAAAGGTAAGAACTGGTACTGTATGTCAGGCTTGCTTTGATTTTTTTTTTTAATTATTTAACATTATTTTTATTGATGTAGGGTTACTTTAGGATTTAAGTAAGTAAATGCAAACCTTTTTTAGATGACTTCTCCTTTGGGTCACAGTAGTATATTCAATTAATGTCCTCCTGTGACCAAAATTCAGCAAATAGCAAACTACTGCACACTATCTGCTGACAGTGCAGAGCTGCACCGCAGCCGGTAACGATCCTGACAATATTGTCGGGGTCCACCAAGCTGCTTGATTGACAGCTGGCTCTGCCTCTCTAGAGCCAGAGCCTGCTGTGCCCACCCCCCCAGGGGTCTGTCCCTCCAATGAGTGCTGGGGGAACAGGGAGGGGAAGAGGGAATCCCTGTGGGGAGCGGTGACTGACAAGTCACTTTGCAAGGAGAAGGTTGTCAGCTGAGAGATCAGTGGTATGTGATCGCTCAGATCTCGAACTATAGAGCCGGTGTGTGACAGTTGCAGTGTCCGAAGCCAGCTCTAAGTATTGGGAAGAGTACATTTTATTCTCCAAATACTTCTCCTTTAAGGTTAAGAGTAAGGGGAAGTTTAAGATTAGGCTCAGGGGTTAGGTTTAGCTTAAGGAACATCTGAACTGAGTAAATACAAATATGGCTTTTATGCTGACTAGGGAGGATCTTTGGATTTGGGTTGACTACGAGCTTGACCAGATCCTAAGCTGTTTGCTGAATGGGTGAACAATTTGGCCAGTTTTCCAGCCTGCTAAGCCACTGTTTGTGTCCTAGCAACCATTAAGGCTCATCGGTTGCTAAGACACTGGCGACTATACAACACCATTGGTGCACCTGTCTGCATCCTAGCAACCAGTCACACTGTGTGGCTCTGGCTGGCATCCCACCTAGCTCTTAGCAACCAGTGGCATCACTGGCTGGGTTACCATCTGAGGCACCCCATCCCCCCTAAGCATGCACCACCAGCCCCCCAGCCCACCTAGTCAGTGAAAATGCCCCTGGTTAAGCTCAGGGCAGGGGTTAAATTATCAGGTTAGGCTACTTGCCAAATTAAACAATACATATCAGCCTTTCTCACCCCTTTTAACATGGAGGAACCCTTGAAATGGCTTTCAGGTCTCAGGGAAACCTGGCTATTAACTTCTAAAGCTACAACTCTGGCACATTAGTTTGAACAGTAATTTGAGATATAAGAATACATTTAAAATGAAAGCTACTCTATTTTCAAAACCAAAAATAATGAAAGGAAACAAGTTAATATAACCATGAAAGAGACATAGACACTTTGGTGGCCATGTCCCCTTCAATGGTGGTCAGTAGAAACATGTCCCTTTAGCTTGCAGTGGTGGTCAATGGGAAAAATAATGCTTCTTACATTGGTGGCCATTAGAAAAAAATGTCCCCCTTATGCTAGTGGTCAGTTAGAGACTGCCGCCTTAAACGCTAAAATTATCATTTGTGTCAATGGTTACTCATTTGAGTGGCAGAAATTGCTCAAAGCTCAAGAAACCCTTAATAAAATCTGGAGGAACGCTAGTGTTCCATGGAGCCCAGGTTGAGAAAGGTTGGTGCATAGGGAGTTTTTTGAAGGAAAATGTTCAGAGTTGTGTTTATATGTTTTGTGGCATTTTGATCATTTTGACACACTCTTTACACCGAAGGTAACACCTGTCCTTACATTGTTTCATCATCACTCACTTCATTGAAATTCCAAACTTGAAAAATTGGCCCCTCAAGACTTTTATAATAAATAATTTTATTCTAATAGAAGGTTATGAGTTTCAGTGAAAACAGGTGTCATATGTATTACTTATATTCAGACATTGCAAATAAACTATGTTGCATGTCAGGCAAAGAACAGGATTTACACTGTTGATTGTTCATATGGTTTTGATGCTAACTGGGATTTTTTTACATTTTGAACACTAGATTTGCTATGCTTTCATTTGTACGTCTCACATTTAGCAACCTTATGCAGGATTGAAAATATGCAAGCCAATGGCACCACCTTGTGTTGTTTTAGCCATACTACATTCAGTATATCTTATTTAAGGAATTCCAACCTTTACTTGATGCGTTCCTTGCCCTTCATGTTTATATATCTCCTCTGTTACAATGTTTTTAAAAAATTGACTTGTCACTATGTACATGCAGTTTAAAAATGAAAAATGTAATATATATATCCATTATTATTTTAAGTATTATTAATAGTTATTATTATTATTATTATTATTATTATTAGGAATTCAGCTTTATTATGGTGCACCTCACGTCTCTAACTGTCATTTACACATAGGAGCCATTATTCTTCTTGGTATCAAATTCTACCTAACATCCTTAATTGGGGAACATATATCATGGTTTAGGCAATTTTGTTTGAAATTATGTTTTAATTGTTTTCATTGAAAGCTTAGATGGAGACGTTCAGAGAGGATAAAGGAGACAATGCTTTGGATCATTCACCTGTATATGTAAATATTAGGTTGAGCTACTGAGCTCTGTAAATAACGAGCTAAAATGAAGCCAGAGACAGCCATAGAGAGTTAAGTAACTAGTATTCTTAGATGAAATTAGAAACGGCAGTTCGGGTTACCTTAAAGGTCCAGTTACCCAAAAATGATATTTAATTTGAGGATTAAGATATCTAGAGCACATGTACAAAGTGAACTTGTGATACAGTCTTATAAATGTCCCCACATACAGGTGTCCTATTATCACCAATGCTTGGTTGTGTGTGATCCACCTTTTAATTGGTCTTTAAGTTGTGTGGAAATGTGAAAATATCACAAACTATTTTCACATTTCCACACAACTTAAAGACCAATTAAAAGGTGGATCACACACAACCAAGCGTAGCACCCTGGTTTACACTTGATCACGTTGATAGATATTGCTGCAGCTGGTTAATTTCTTTAAATATATCCTAGCACAACTACCCTGGTTACAATCTATTATCACCAATGCTTCATTGAATTACCAGGTATTCAAACTTTCTTATAAAAATTATAGTTTATATACAGACCATTCACCTGACCATATTATACAGTAGGAAAAGAAACACCAACTTGATGCGTTTCACACTGTTATGATTCCTCAGGAGTTATAGGATGAATATCAGAAGTCATAGACTGGATGTTTAAAAGAAGAGATGCTGTAGCTGTAGCTGCGACATCTTTGGCCCCCGGGGAAGGTGTGTGTGTGTGTGTGTTACATAGGGGACTATAATCAGGGCAATCCAGGAAACACCTATTTCCTGTCATACAAAAAGATTATCCTTCGTTTATGATCAATAGAATTTTTGGCATCCTCATATAAAGTGAAAAGTGTCAAAGTTGCACATGTGTGGAGTGGCTATTAAGTATCCAGGCCATCAAAAGTGTCTCTCTTGTTGACCTGAATGGGCAAAGTGACAGGTTGAGTTTAATGTTTAGTCTTTAATACCTTCAGCCTATGAAGGTTACAATTTACATGTCCACCAACAACTACATTTTACAAGAAAAAATCCTTAGAATTCACATCCTGGGAAAGTATGTTTATTCTGGTACCAGGCTCTTGTTGCTGGATGCTTTTGTAGTGGTGGCTGCATGCATGGTATCATATATAGAGCTGGATTCCTATAACAGCAATGAATACATATGTATTTGCTTATTCCCTCCAGTGGTCTCCATAATTGTTACATTGTATCTCTTGTTACTAAGATGTATTCAGTGTCATCTACTGCCAATGATGCTGTAGTTTCCCGGTTCCCTCTGTTTTTAGTATGAATGAACCTATATGTATTATTTCCCATAATATTTGAAGAACAATCAACCAGAAAATAGCCTTAGAACAGTCAGTTTTTTTACTCCATTCTCACAGCTGGTTAATTAAATCCAAACGAATATATATCCAATTTTGCTGGATACATAGCCCTTCGTGTTAAAGGACACTTCAGTCTAGGGGCTCCTTTTTCATTTTTTATTTAGTTTTTCATTTAACTAAAGATTTAGTCAAAAAGCATGTGCTCCTACAGATGTTTATAACATAAGACACACTAAGATTTTTAAGACAACATCTTCTAGAGGTGGCACAGTTGAAGGTCCTTACCTTACTCATAATTCATTTTCTGCTTCCTGCTACTGTTTATCCCGGGAGAAATGAGCAGTCTGTTCCTCAAGGTACAAAATAGAGTAAATCAATGTGATGGGTGAGGGGTGGAGTCTGTGAAAACTGGGTGGGGTTAAATAAGAGAGCGGAGCCAGTGACATTTCAGGTGTTACTAAATATAGGAATGATTCTGCACAGACTTCCCCCAATCCCCTTCTCCAATGACCATGGTCAAATCCAGTATAGTGTTGTGATTCCTACACTTCCCTTCAGATACCAATCCTTCAATTATAGCAATATTATAGAGCATGGCATGCCCACGATTCTGAACTAGCGTAATGGTAACGGTAAAGAGTGCTGGATGACTTGGTATGCTGCAATTTTTGATGGGAGGTACGTGGAGATTGGTAGGCAGCTCTTTAGTCCCAGGGACCCATTTCAGCACTCCCTGTGGAATCGTGAAAGGAGACTAAGGAATAAAAACACCACTCCACTGCTAATTGTTCAGAATACATTTTAGCTTTACTTACCAAGGTGACCAACGTGTTTCATGGGTCATAAGAGTCTACCTTCATCAGTGGTGGAGGAACAAAAGGTTGAGGTCTGGACTGGGCTAAGAAACCAGTAAATCAAATAGTCTGCAGCTGCGTTGTCACATTGGGGAGAACTGGAAAAAGAGAGTAAAGGAGGCTGAAGGGAAATAGTTACAGACTGTTTGTTTCACTGATTCCTTAGCCAAATCCAGGCCCAATCCAGACCTTAACCCTCTGTTTCCATTGCCCTGATGAAGGTGGGCCCTTACAGCCCACACTTATGTGTCTATTGTGGACCTTTACCATTTATTCTTCAACCTCCTTTCACAATTTTAAACTAGGCAGGAGTAAGTTTTGGAGATGGTTGTAGGTCGAATGTTACTGGGTGGGCAAATCTGTCCATGAGGAAATGTTTAGTCTTGTCACCATGATGACCCCTTTTTCTACCCCACTGGGAACATCACACAGGTATACTTCCAATATGCAAAGCAAAACATGTATGCAGACATATAATGCAGTTATGCCCTCAGCTATCAGTGTAAGGAATTTGTAACTTGAAATGGAATAAGATTTTGGAAAGAAAGCTCGATCTTCAAAATGTAATTCGGCAGCAATTCAATTACAGAATAAAAAAAAAAAATCAATACAATTATGACCAGTAATACAATGCATGAATGAAAATATGCCATTAACTAAATTGCAAGTCCATAAAAAAGATCCAAAGTGAATTTTGATAGCTAAAATGTAATGTAACATATCCCTTAACCATTGCCATGGGACTTATTTCCTTCCAGAAATTAATATAAAGAGAAATTTGGCCCTTTTTAAAATGTGTTTAGCTTATATTCTCCAGTGAGTCAAGCTAGCTTGTGATTCAGTTTTTAGCTCATGGGGCAATTGTCTTTATAAAACGTAAATATCTGTAAGGAAGTATTCAACCTCGCCAGCACTACCAGCTTTGTTGAGTGGTTGTTTAAAAATTAACTCCAGCCATATTTTTTTTGGAAGGATAGAAGGAGAAGGAGTAACGATGGTTGGCAAGTTTTTATTTCTGTCTGTGACTCCAGGCGGGAGATTTTCCCTCACTTCCAGTATTCGTGTGAGTGGCCGCAATAATAACCTTCTGCATTGGCATGAGCGGCAGACCTAATAAATCCCCCACCCCCAAATTGATGGTCAGCGGCAGTGCTGGTAACCCCAATACCTTCCTGTTGGCTCAGTTTTAGTGGTAGTTAAACCCCTTCCCCATTAGTGGTCAGTAGCAGTGCAACATGTGTTTAACAGGCTGCATGTGTTTTTCCACAGGGTATATTTCCTAGTCACTGGTTGCAACTGTATCCTCTTTCCCTGACCCAGAGACAATAGCCACTGTAACTACAACAAAATGAACTTTAGCATTGTACTAGGCTGATCCTTTCACCAATGCCTTACTTATATCAGCTGGGATCCATAATACATAATGCATACTAAAATGTTGAAAGACATTTAAAGGTAGCTGAACAAACTGGAGTGTAGCAATACTAAAGAGGATGAGATAAAATACAAACATGCACTACAACAGCTGACTAATTCTCTTTTATCTGTCAAACAATACTGGCTATTGTCAGTTTTACCACTTTCCAGGGTGGTAATGCATATTGGGCCTGTGTGCAATGGTACTGAGGGTAGGTTTAGGCATCAAAGGTTGCCTAACACAGAATACAAATATGGGTTTAGGTTTCTAATTTAGCACTTAGGTCCAAAGTAGGAACACTAACTTTGCTTTACAATCTAAAAGCATACAGGGGTAATCAACTTCCACCAAGATTGTGTGCTTGTATTTTTATATGGCTGTGCCAGGAAAAATTTTTAACATGTAAGCTTCTTTAAACATAGCAACTGTAAGTAGTTAATTATTCTTAGTAATATGTTGTAAATTATACATAAAAAGGAAAATACACCGACTGGGCAAAAAAAGTCAAAACCTGGATTTAGCTAAGAAAATAGGTCAGAGCCTTCCATTGGATAAGTGTTATTATCTGGGGTTGCTTCAGTTGGTCAGGTCTAGGTTCAACAACATTATGTCCCCAAAAATGAGGTCAGCTGTCTACCTGAATATACTAAAAAAACCCTGATGGGACATTGGGCATATTACAAGATGACAATGTCAGGATTCATCAGGCTCAAATTGTGAAAGAGTGGTTAAGGGAGGATGAGACATCATTTTCCAACATGGATTGGCCACCACAGAGCCCAGACCTTAACCCCATTGAGAATCTTTGGGATATGCTGGAGAAAACTTTACACAGTGGTCCAACTCTCGCAAATATTGGTGAAAAAATAATGCAACTCTGGCCGCAGATAAATGTTGTGACTACATAAGCTTATCGAAATGATGCCATGGCGAATGTGTGCTGTAAACAAAGCTAAAGGCGGTCCAACAAAATATTAGAGTCTGTGAATTTTTTTGCCCAGGCATTGTAATATGAGGGTATATATTCATTCAAAAGTTGCCTTTTCATTATCTATCCAGCAGATGTCGCTGATGTACATAAGATTACACAGCTGCAAACTTTTCATTTAAAGGAAAAAAATGGACGGTTGAAACAATGACTTAAATACTGACTGAGTGTTTAGAACTGTCACCTTAAGCTGGTTGATTCTCAAGTGGATCAATAGAAAACACATGAATGCACATGAGATGCTACATCAGTATCATCCAACCTCCCTTTGGCTTGGCAGTCACAGTAATTATTAGACTATCAGTCAATGAGCCTTAATCAAAATAAAGCGCAATAATCTAGTTTACTGTTTCCCCAAGTGCACATCCCAGAATAATAGTGCACATTCTGTATACAATTACTTGGCTCTATTACGTGATGGTCTAGCCCTAAAAGAGTTTTCTTTGCTCCCATGTGGATTGGAATTGCGTGTTCAGCTATTAGTAAAGGTCAGCTACACCCAGTTCTGATATTTCAATTTAATAAGATAATAAGATTTCTTAAATTTTTTTGTAGAATCCATTGCTAAGATTCACTTGGTCAAAACAGACGTGTTTGTCTCTTTAAAGCATATTGTCTAGGTTCTTTAAAGAAGAACTCTGGGCTGAAGAAAACTTAACCCTTGCAGTGGGGCTACCCCCGCACTGCAAGGGTTCAGTGCTACTTTTTTGATCTAGGGTCTAAAATAACAAAGAAATACTAACCCGAACCTAGACAGGTCCCTGTAGCCTCTTTCCCGCTCCGCTCTGGAGGTTTAAGAACCTGTGGGTCATCACATCTAATACAGTGAAGTGACTGCATGAACGCCAAGGGACATTCCATCACCGGAGTAGAGGCCATCGGTCTACTGGCCAGGTAGGGCTGACATTTGAGTGAGTATATGTTTGTAATTTTAGACGCTAGACCAAAATGAGCACTTAACCCTGGCAGTGCAGGGGTAGCCCTTTGCAAGGCTTAAGTTTTCTTTTGCTCAAAGTTCTTTTTTAAAGTCCTGAAGACAGAGAAAGTTATTGGCTGTCTACATGCATGTCTTGTGTTCCTTTTAAAGAACCTAAAACTTGATTGGCTACTACATTTTGCTCAGCATCAGTAATCTCTGCACCTTCTTAAACAGACCTGAATCTACCTCATTAAAGATGAACTCCAGTTGATTAGAAGTTGACTGTATCTTGTATGGTGACCCTTAGAGGCATCAGAAGAGAACCACATCTGGCAAAGCACTCAGAGGGGTATCCCTTACTGATTCAGATAGGAGAACATGAGGCTGGAGTTCTGCTTTTTATTCAGACAAAGTGTTTATATTCTGCGTAGAGAAAAGATTATTTAATGGGAGAACTGACTTTTGGTAATTACTATTAGCTATTCTAGAAAGATTTTTATCTTTAATGCCCTTACGGGAAAATAAATTATACAATTTTCAAGCTTCGCTTATTAATTAATTAATTTTTTTTACAGTCCATCCTTTCTTTAAAAAAAGAGAGATATATAGGTTGAATCACAGCATATTTTTGTAATCTAAGCAGGGAAAATGTATTTAAATCTCAGGAGCGCGAGAATTAATGCGCCTCATATTTCATAAATAGAAATGGTAGCCAAAATGCAGATGATGGATTAGTCAATTTTCATACTCAAGTAAAATACAATAACAATGAAAGAGATATTATATGCGAGAAATATGAAGGAGCAGTCACCTGCCTGGTGCAATCCTTCACCCTGGGATGCTGATAAAACATTTGCCGAAACACTTGATGCAATTATTATGATAGTATTAATCAAATCTGCCCATCCAATGCGTGCAGGATAGGAAGATAAACACGTCTATTGGAAACCTTCTTCTAAATTCACAATAAAATAGGAAGGCTCTACTGTATAGGATTGCAAAACTGTAACAGCACAATCAAGATGCCTCTTCTTTAATAGATAAGTGTAACAGCACATGGACATATTAATAGATATTACTAGATAGAGGGTAAAACTTACCTGGAAGTTACCCAGACTGTAAAAATTGCACAGTGACCAGTGATCAGACCAGATTGGCCTAGTGCAGCTGTAGACCTGTCATGGTTGCAGTCAGTTCAATTCATTATAAAGAGAAGAACTGACAAGCAGCCCAACAGTTTATAACTAGGATAATGGTGCACTTCGGTACACTTTACTGTCAGAAGGACAGTGAAGGATGTAGCCACAGCATAGGTTGTCCCTATAATTAGGCAGCCTGAGACTGTTGCTCGCTTTGGGTTATGTAGGGTAGGGGCTTGGGCAGTAGGCAGAGCATCATGGCCACTCTGTTGCACAATGTTTGCAATGTACCTGCTGCCCCCTTTCTGGCCAGAGCGTCCCAGGTTGCTAAGAACAAGGCAGGGAGACCTGTAAGGGTCATACCCATCTCCTGCCCAGCTCTTAGCAACCTGGAATGATCTGGCTGGCATCCCGCTCAGCTCCCAGCAACCAGTGATGTCACCTATGTGGTTGAACTTTCACCTTCTTGCAGTAGTTTCTGTGATTGCTATGGGGCCTATGGATTGCAATAACTTGTTGCAGTTGAGATCCTAACTTATGTCCTTAGTGGTCTGCAGTTTAGGATATATGGTACAATTGCAGCTGGGACAGCATAGGTGGAGAATAAAAAGGAAAGAACATATGCCCTGACTGCTTATGCTTCCTGCTTCTCCTCTATCAACACAGTTACCTGTTGCAAATTACAGCAATTCTTTCTCCTGGCTGTCAGACTAATGCTTGAAGAAGAGAGGAGGGACAGGAAGAGGCTGCCTTGGGGCCTGAGAACTTCTAATTCTACCCATGTGTGATAAGAAGAAGATATCACAAGGCTCTTCTTCGCATATCAGTGCACCCCTTGCAAGTGGAGACCATACAAATCCCATACAGCTGCTGTCCTTATGGCAATCAGACCCAGGACCTCAGCGCTACAAGACATGAATGGTAATCACTGAACCCCCACAGCCTTTAGCATTCACAGAGAATTAAGGACAACATATTAAAATAGCGACATTGCCAAGCTGCGACACAACCTTTGGTAGGCCTTGTCAATCATGGTAAATAATCTGAGCATTATCTAGGAAATGTAGTTACTATGTCACCATTCATATTCATCGTTTCCATAACAGCAACTCAATTCAAACAGGGAGTCTTGGTCTGAAACCAGACACCATCAGCTCTAAAATAAAAGGTATTGTTAGTCTCCCTTTATGTCGGGCTCCTATTGGCTTGTCCTTTGGCCCCAATCTGTAATTAGCCTGAGAAACATGGCTGGTCTCTGTGGAAATGAATAGGGGATGAAGCTTTCTGTAGGATACTTTCTTTTCTTTTTTTCAGTTTCTGGCATTGTCCAGGCTCTGTCTTATTTATTTTTTTCTCTAGGGTCCACGACCCCTAACCTTGCGGTTGAAGATACCACAGTTGACAAAAAGAAGCAGACTCATTATTCAGCACTCACAACACAAACATTGTGTCCACAGAAAGCGTCGCGATGCACCAAGCGCAAAGGGATCCATGCATTATTCAGGCAAGCAATCCCCTAAAAAGCTACGTAATTCTTACAGGCTGCCACTAAATAAAATAAGGAGAGGAAATGTTTGTGTGTTAAACTTGATGAGTGATTTTTTTGTCCAAGCATGGTAAATCAGTGCCGTGCTCACAAGCATTATACTGCCAGAGGATGGATCACTCTGTTTTGTACAGGAACATCAAGAATATTTATTATTTTACAAACAAGTTTGGAATATGATCTGAATTACAAAAATCTGCTGCAGTAGAAGTATACTTACAAAATTACTCAGTTCCCTGGATGGAGGTGTAGTCTGCCAGCTCCAAAGGTGACTTTGCCGCTAGATGAAAATGTTTGCCTGGAAAGAAAAGGGTTAATGCTCACCTGTCCTGCTGTCCATGCCGGTGATCTTCTTATGCAGAGCTATGGTGGCTAAAGTGCCATGGGCAACTGACACTAATGGGTGTGCCAGATGCCTGGCCCCTCTCTGCGATCCGTGGTTCCATCCACTGCCCCTTACACCACTACAGGCCACAGGAGTGACGTAGGGGCTGGCGGATAAAACCACATTGTGCAGAAGGGGACTTAGCATGTAACTTAAGTAACTTAAGTTCTCCACGCAAATGACAGCTGGGCGGAGCCAGCTGTGATCTCATGGCTGGCTCCACCCAGTTGTAATGACAGATCAGTGACTTCAAATTACCAGGGGACGCTGATCTGTCAATAAACAATACAACTGGACAGATTCGGCCATGACTGGTGGGTGGAGGATCTCAGCTGTAGTTAAGTACAATGTTTATACTTTTTTCTTTTTCATTTGTTTTTATCTTAGAGCTCCTAATTTCCTTCAGCCTGTTTCAGCTACTTCCTGTGTACATGCACTTGAAGCACCAATTGCTTATCATTGTTCTGGACTAGCTGTCTGAAAAAGATGTACTATACCTGGGCAATATGTGTTAGCACTGTCGCTTGTACTTTTCCATAAGGTTTAATGATTGGGAGACAGTTTTCACCCCATGGCCACCGGTATTATTTTAATGAAAGCTTTAGCTTTAAAGTAGAACTTGAGTTTTTTTTTATTATTAGTTTCTCACCTCTTGCGATTCCAAGATGTACTTACTCTCTCCTTCTTGCACTTTTCCTGGCTTCCTCCTTGGTCTTGCAGTCCTCTTTGAGCAGAATAATTGTTATGGAATTCTGCCCATTCCCTGTTCAGCCTGTTGTTTGCACTCTCCCTAGGTGGTGCATCATCTCGCTGCCTGGGCTCACTGACATAAAGATGTGTGAGTGGCGCCCGTCTCCTGATGCCACCGGAGAAGATATAGAAAGCTGTTGTGGCATTACAAAATCATCTAGAAAACTGAAGGAAAAAAAAGATATGTACTTTTCTTGTGATTAAAAATTACCTGGAGGGGGGCTTTGGAGGTGGTGGGAGTGTGTTGAAACTATAGAGTTCTTCTTAAAAAAGACTGAAAACTACTTTTGGAATCACATTACAGTGATCATGATATTTTCGTGATTGGGTTTAGATATACACTGCCTGGCCAAAAAAAAGTCACCACTTGGATTTAGCTAAGCAAATAGGTCAGAGCCTTTGACTGGATAATAGGTCTGGGTTCAGCAACGTTATGTTCCCAAAAATGTGGTCAGCTACCTACCTGAATATACTGAATGATCAGGTTTTTCCATCAATGAATTTGTTCTTTCCTGATGACACAGACATGTTCCAAGATGACAATGCCAGGATTCATCGCGCTCACACTGTGAAAGAGTGGTTCAGGGAGCACGAGACATCATTATCACACATGGATTGGCCACCACAGAGTCCAGGCCTTAACCCCATTGAGAATCTTTGGGACATGTTGGAGAAGACTTTACCTAGTGGTCTGACTCTCCTATCATCACTACAAGATCTTGGTGAAAAATGAACGCATAAGCTTATTGCAATGATGCCATGGTGAATGCATACCATATTTAAAGCTAAAGGCAGTCCAACAAAATATTAGAGTGTGTGAGTTTTTTTGGCCAGGCAGTGTACGTTAAATATTTAAAGGGTTGGACATATTAAGCATATTAAGCTCTTATATTTGTTTGCCAAACACATGTAAGTCAGTGGTTGAAAAAAAGAAAATGACAGTTTGCTAAAACTTTTTTCCCTGTCAAAGTTTACTTTTGCAATGAAATCACGCAGACACCCAAGTGTAAACTAGAAAGGATTAAGTGTTTCAAAGAATAAAAAAGCCCAAATAAAATTCTCTTCGGGGAACGTGCCAAAATAAGGCAGCATGAAAAACAGAAGAAAATTATAATCTGGTCTGAATGATTTAGGCTGGGGAACGAAGCCTTGTTTAAGTTTTGTAAATATTTCATGCTGTCAGATGTCTCATCTTAACATGGCCTTTATAATCCAATCCTTGTTAGTCCCACGTCTTTTCTAATGTTTTCCCTCCAAGAGTTTGCGGTTCTCAGCAAAACTGGAAATGTCAAAGAATTGTAATATTCCTTTGCATTCCTTTTTAAGGCTGCCACAGATCATAAACGTATGTATTCCCCAAACGCTGCAGACTCTATTAGAAGCAGATGGTGGAGTTTGTAAAATCGCTTCTGATATGTTTGATAGCAACTTTTGTTAAATGTGTCTAGGCAAAAAAAAAGTCCCTGGTCTATGACTGCTGAGTGATAAGACAGGGCAATTAGAAAGTGCCTGCCACTGTTCTATGTCTGATTGGCTGAATTCTGGACTCGGAAGAGGGAATTGAACAAAGTATTCTAAGGTTTCACATATACTTTGCACATACAGAAGATACTGTAGGTACATATGCAATACAGTCCTATGCAATGAAGGTGAGCAATAGGAACGAGTAAAACTGAGAGTTTCCATATCCTCCATAATTTTGGCAAACATTTTGGCAAGATTTTGCCTTTTCGGTGAAATACATTGGAATCAATAAACAAGGTGAAATTAAAATGATATTAAAGTCAACCATTTTTTAAGCTTTTTTTCACAGAATTGCACAGAATATTACTGGATATTGAGTTCTTATAGCTATATTAGGCATCAGAGACTGTTGATCCAGGGAATACCCAATGGCCTTATGGGATCAGGAAGGATTTTTTCCCCCTGTTGGAGCAAATTGAACCATGCTTTATAGGGTCTCGTTGCCTTCCTCTGGATCAACAGGGGTAATTGGGGGCATAGCGTTCTGTTTAGGCTTTTCTTCTTCTTTTTTTTTCATATCTCTATTGGTTGAACTTAATGGACTTGTGTCTTTTCTCAACCTGACAAATTATGTAACTATGTAACTAAAAATGCAAATTAAATAATTTACAATGGATTCTGCTCCTTCATGTTTGAAAGTTTTTGCTTCCTGCAGGATCAGCTGGTCATCTGAGTACCCCTTGTAGGGTCCTATGAAGCCAATCTTGTGTGTGCTAGTAATCTGTGTCTGTCTCCACAAGCAAACAGGCAGAGAAAGGCAAGACACTCCATTCCCTCCTGCTCTCCACTCCTCCCATCTCCAAGCTAGTAGATGGATGGCTACTGGAGACTGCTCTGTCCCTTGTGATTGTGTACTTAACAGTAAGTTCAGGCAAGCTGAGCTGAAAGAGTTGGAGCCAGCAGTTTGGAAAGATGATGCCTGTAAGGTGGCAAATATTCAAGGAAATACTTTACTCTGTTTGATAGTTTAGTTCTACTTTAAGGTGGTTTGTAGTGTTATTTTTAATTTGATCATTTCTAGCCTGGACCCATTCTTTTCCAAAAAATTGCCTCTTACTTGCCTAATTCTATTTAATTTACTTTTTTGCTTTTTTTGTAACCAAAATGAAAAATAGCAACAGTACACAAATAATGATCAAATACACACAAATGGTGAATCTCTATGAATCAAAACTCCATTCATGCATAATTAAGCAAAGTGCAATGATAACCAATCATAATAAAATCAATAGCAGCACAGTGGCTTAGTACTCAGCACTGGGGGTACCTGGTTCCAGTCCCGGTTAGGACACTAGCTGCATGGAGTTTTCATGTTCTGTCCTGCGATTGCATTGGTTTACTCCGGGCACTCCGGTTTCCTCCCACACTCCAAACATGCTGGAAGGTTAATTGGCTCCTGTATAAACTGGCCCTGTATGTGTGTAAGATATGGACATTAGATTGTAAGCTCCTTGATGGCAGAGACTGATGTCAATGTGCAGTATGTAAAGAGCGGCATAAATTGTCGGCGCTATATAGGTACCTGTAATATATAAATAAAGCCAGATTGTGGCAAAACATAGGCACTGAAACTGCCCCTTATGTCCCTTCAGGTGATTGAATAACAGATTCCTTCAAGTATATGTAAACCCTAAGAATAGACTTGCTCTCTTTTGTTCCTTTAAATATACAATTGAAAGTGTTCTGTTATGTATGTTCAATAAGTGCAAAAACATTGAGTGCTGCCCTGTGTCTTGCACACATATCCTGTGTTGTCACAGTGAGACCTGTTACCCTAGCTCTTATCTTGGAATAAAGAAATATTAGTGCCTATGTTGTGGGGAATAGGATAGCAGGAGAGTATGAGTAGTTTAGCAAAGTAAATTGGGCAGCGCTGACACCACTAAGTCTATAAGAATGAGTGTTGTCAGCCCACAACAGGACTTCCTAAGTACAATTTTGATAGATCAACACATACATTTCTGTACTTGCAGGCTCTTTAAAGGGATACCATGGCAAAATGTGCATGTATTGCACACATGTACTGCATATGTACTGCATATGACATACACTTTCACCTCTTGAGTGCCCCGCAAGAAAAAAGTAATTTAATTTTAAAAATCCCACCCCCTGTCATTCCCAATTATTGGCTACAGAGGCTGCTCCACATAAGGATAGGCCAATGGTAAGGGGCAGCAGAGGTAGATGACATAGCCAGCAAATACAGGATGTTTATTCCATTACCCTGGCAGTTTAAGGTTCCCAGGAAAGTCTACAAATGAAGGAATTAGGAGGATTCCTTCATCAGGGCTTACATGTATCAGTACTGTAATGGCGGGAAATGGGTAATCCTTTTGTCCAGTGTGTGAGAATGCATGGAGTTCATCAGGAGCTGATTTGTTTGGGAACAGCTTGCTTATTAGCCTTAAAAATGGTCAGAATTGAAATACAAGGTTTGCCCCCCCCTGCCCTCCTTCCCATACTTCAATAGGGTTCACTGCAAAATCAAGAACTTAGAACTGCAAGCAACTTCACAAGTAGAACCCAGGCAAATTCACTCATACCTAATTGCAAATTGCATACTGAGGCCATGTCTTTAGGGGTGATCCAGCGTCTTTTGTTAAGATATGGATGTGCATGTAATTACCTTGTGTAATGATTTGGCTATGATGTAGATTTGTTTCTTTAACATCCATTCATAGGCATTACGTGCACCCTTTGTCACCACCATCTGACTATATCAGAGCATTAATGTGGAAATGAGCACTACATCTCAAACCCGTACTTTATTGAAGTACTTAACAGAACCCAATGTTGTGTGTGACTCCTGGCACAGCCATGCTTTAGAGGAAATGATCTTCAGCCTGTGAAAGGAAAGTGTACCAAGAGTTCTCTATTAATAGTGACCTGGAGGGGGGGTCGCATGGGTCTCACCTCATCAAAAGGATCCCTGCCGCTGCTCTGTTCGGGTCTTCATACCGGCGCTGATCACACCTCTCTGGGCTCTCTCTCTCTTCTCTCCTCCTGGCCACTCTGAAGCTGCAGCGACCGGGAGTAGAGAGAGAGGGAGTGCAGAGAGATGTGATCGCCGCCGCCACGACCGTCTTAAACCGGTGACCTCCCAGTCGCATCTTTCCGCCCCCCACAGCGGCACCCTAAGGCAGATGCTTGACCTGCCTATATGGTAGCGCCAGCCCTGAGAGTACATATCCCATGATGCATTGCTGCCAGCAAGCGATGATAATGTTACATTGTTAAGACATTGAGTTGTAGTTTAGAAGGCAGACTGAAGTGCAGGGCTGAGCGAAACTGTGTCAGTGCAGTGAGGAAATACATCCTATGGGCATCTTCAATAAGTAAGTTTACAAACCTCTACATCCACATGATTATTAGCAGTGGAATAGAACTTCAATATAAAAAAACATATTTACTTTTAGTTTTTGACCGTACATACCCTTTCAGTTATTTCCAAATCTCAACTTCTTCTAAAAAACCTGAGCTTGCCCTAACCCCAATCTTGTAACTACTGTATGTAAGATTGAAATTCAGTAAAAATAGTATATAGTATCATTGCATCTGTGCAAAAAGTCACACAATAATATAATTAAAGGGTTTCTAAACCCTCCCGTTTTTTTTGCCTATATCTACTGCTAGCAAGCAGTAGATGTATACAAAAAGTAAAAAAAAAAAAAAAAACCCGCTTTAACAGTGGTTTAAACTTACCCTGTTTTCGCCGCGCTCTCCCGCCCGAGAAAACGAAACCGCTTGGGCAGCCGCAAAGCATCTTGGGGCGGGCGCATGCGCAGTTCGAATTTTCGGCCGGCAGACGAGCAGAGACGCAAGGTAAGTCTCTGGACGCGTGCACCCGTATGCAGACACTGTGGGATCGGAAGTGCCAGCAAGGAAAGAGGAGTCAGCGCTGGATCGGAGAGCCGCTGCACCGCTCGAGGGACAGATGAAAACATCAGGAAAGAAGAGGAAGATCGGATTAAGAAACATCATTTAAGGTAAGTGCTAACATTAACATTGAGGGGATGGAAACATTTTTTTGACTTTAATGTCACTTTAATACAGCCCATATAATAATGATGTACATTAGGAAGCTGCACCTCTGGTAATACAGCATTGATTCTGGCTGTCTTGCCATCACATTTTCTGATCATGCTTCTCTGTGTGTCTGTCACACAATAATTCTGTTTATTAGGAAATTCATGGATGGGTTTTAACGAGTCAGGGGCCCTGTGTCTACAGGCTCCTAATCTCTAAATTCATCCCTGTTCATTCTTTAGGACAATCATTGTACAGCAATAGTCAGCAGGCAGACTCCTGTGAAGTTCAATTACATGCCGACACATTGCGCTTTGTCTCCTATTGTTCCGTACAATACAATGAAACCACTTTAAAAGTTTTGGCCATAGGCGAGCCAGAGGGAGCGATATTCAAATGATGAAGAGCCCTTGCTGTAAGTTCATTTCTAATGTGATTTTCTTTAAAATCACCAAGGAGAAATATATTATTTGAAATAGAACATTGAACATTTTGGGATGCAGCTGCAATGCATAATGGGGAAAGTGCTTAACACGTTCTGCTTTTTAGCACAATGAATTGTGAAGAAAGATAATAACTGGATAATTGCAGCAATACATTAAAAGTTATTTGGCTAGATACAACTTATTTTCCATTGCAATAGTATTAAAGGGCACTAGGTAGGTAAAGCCAAGCTGTGTATTTTAGTTTTGGGCTTAGGTGAGAATTATGGGCCACCTTCTGCCACCCCCTGGTCTGGGATCTCTGTACCTATGTAACAAACATCACACATATACAGTATTATGGCCATTATAAGGTGGTGTCTCAGTCCTGCTGGGGTTGATTTAGCATTATGAAGAGTGCAGCAGGAAGGGAGATACTCCATTCCTTAACTTGGAAGTGGCCATGACTGAGTAAGGTTTGGTATGCACAAAAAAGATAGGGTATACAACCAGCAGCTCAGAGCTAAAACATCAGTTTTGGGTTGGACTAACCTTTGAAATTACACCAGTCACATGAGTGATAAGAAGGGGGACATTGCTAATCAGTATGACAGCTCCGCACCCGAATGTGAACAAAGGGGGGGGGGAAGCTGCCACAGAATATACACAAAGGGGCGGAACAAATCCATGATGTCATGACTCGCTCCGCTCCTTTGTTGACATTTGGGAGCAGAGCCGTCGTTTTAGGGCAAGAGTTCGCCGGGATCGGTCATGTTGGTGGGCGTCAGGTATTTTTTCTTTCAATGAGTTGGTGGCCGTCGTTTATCGTGATTGACGTTGATCTACATAGCTGGACAATGTGATTTACCTTGGGATTACATCAAGGGACCTTTTTTAAGAAAAAGACTTTCAAAAACCTTTGTTATGCTTTTATTAAATGAAATATTTTTTTTCATCTCATTGACATGGGGACGAGGTGCTTTGCCAGGGGTCCCCACCTGCAAAGCACCCTCCCCATGTTGAGGGCATGTGACCTAGTATGGTGCACTCTCACCCTCCCTTTCTTGCTCTGCCAGGCTGCTGCTGGGATCAAGGGTCTGGTAGGGGATTTAAGGAGGACCCCATGCTTTTTCTTTTGCTTTTTTGGCGTTGGGGGTCCCCCCTTATATCAGCCAGTGACTTTCTCTATTGATTGTGGCCCACACCAACTCCAGGTGTTCTCCAGCCCTCAGAAATAATGTAAAATCTGCGCTTATGGAAGGGGTGAAATATGAAAGCTGCTGCGCTATGATTTGTAGAGATCTGAATAAATAGAATATACAATAAAATTATATGTTTAAAAGGGAAAGTCATAATACATATTTTTAAATGTGTATTGAGTGGATGGGGTCTGGTTATCCCTTATATATGTGATCATTTATTAGTTAAAAAACAATTCAAATCGAATTCCACATTCAATCCCCTAGGGATCAGGGTGTCGAGAGTGAATATCCATTTGGATTCATTTTGTGATATTTGTTGGAGCAGAAGACAGTTAAAAGTTAGGCTAGAAGAGCATGTAAACAATATAAAAAAGGGGTATCCTAAACACAGCCTTTCTAAACATTTTAAATTATTCCATGACTGTGACCCAAAACTGCTCAAGTTTGTGGGTATAGATAAAATCGAGAAACATTGGAGAGGTAGTAACCTGCTCCAACAAATATCACAAAATGAATCCAAATGGATATTCACTCTCGACACCCTGATCCCTAGGGGATTGAATGTGGAATTCGATTTGAATTGTTTTTTAACTAATAAATGATCACATATATAAGGGATAACCAGACCCCATCCACTCAATACACATTTAAAAATATATATTATGGCTTTCCCTTTTAAACATATCATTTTATTGTATATTCTATTTATTCAGATCCCATCTTCTTAATATCCATCTAAAATATTTGTCATGACATTCCTTTTTATACATATACATTTTATACAATTTTTACTTATACATTTTTAACATATATTTTATATGTCTTGAGAATAATGATTACAGAGGTTAGTATAACTAAAAGCAATCACCCGTTTATATTTTCAATGATGAGAACTCAGTCTGTTGTGTGATGGAGACACCTAGTGGTACTTTGTATAAAGGACTCCAATTAAGGTGTCATACAACCTATATAAGTAGCCAAAAGGTATCAATGGATAGACCTGCAAACCCCTGAGGACGTCAAGTGTGACGAAACGCGTCGGGGCGGGCCTATCCAAATTGATACCACGTCATACCAGGAAGTAGCAGAGGACTGAGACGCTTGTATTTTACCGGCCGGATTTTTCGTTTTAAACTGTGAGTCACTTATGTTTTTATTAATAAACGTTTATGTATACTGCACCATGAGGAGATTTCCTTTTTAATTATATAAATCGCATTGGACGCAACATTGCTGAAAGTAACATCTGGGATGTGGACCCTCTGATTCATCATCTCCGCTATACCATTTCAGCTGTGGGGTGAGTGCGCACCCCGAAGGGGGACACTTTGGAGACACATATACACGTCGGTGTGGGAGAATTTATTCTATTCTGTTAGAGTTTTATTGGATCCACTTGAAAACTTTTTTGCACAGAAAGTTAATCATTTTTCCACTAAATATTTTTTCAATAATTTTCTTTTGAGAAATGAAGCACTATTAGGAATTGTTTTAAAATTGGTTGTTATCTGTACCCTCACCCAAGGACTACAGTTAATTTTATCACCACAGTGTGAACACATCATTTTAACCTAAATTTTTGGATATTCACTGTACATAATGGTTTGTAAGATTATTTAATATTGTGTGATATTTATTTAAAATATTTATAATTTTCACTTTTATATATCCCGAAAGAGGGATTACATTTCACTTAGTATAGCGCTGCACACTCATTTTTTCACGTTCTCCAGCCCTCATTACTGAGCCTCCAGGCTCTGGTGTACTGAATATGCCTCTTTCCATAGTGCCTAATGGAGTAGCTATCTACTTGCAAGCCTACAGAGAGATGACCTCTCAACTAGGGCCTAAAGAGAAGGGCAGTACATGCAGAGTATGTATCCAGCTCAGTGAAGGGGACTAAAGAATCACTGG
>NW_017306298.1:2761257-2767666 GCF_000935625.1 Nanorana parkeri
GTGATTGATACCTGATCTGAGATTTGTACCAGAATGTGTATTGAGAGGACAAAGGGGCAGGAGGGGGGTCGGGGTAGTTGGTCCCAAGTGTTTTGCTTAAAGGTGGTTTAAGGTCTGCCACTAAATCTATTAGGCTCTGGCATGAAAAAGAGGAATAGCTTCAAACAGAAGCAAATATTTAAATGTATGCATTTATACATGTTAGTTTGAAGTATCAAGACACCATTAAAAATACATTTTTTTGCAGAGAATGTTGTAGATAATCTAAAATTATAATGTGGATATGTGACCATTTTAGATGCAAATTATGCACACAGTGTTTACATTTCTCTTATTTTCCTGTTACTCTTTCAATGGAAAATATTGACAGAGATTTTCTAAAAACATCAAAATGCATGAAAAGAACATGATTGGTGCATGCAATAAACGGATAACAGTCCTAATAAGTCCACTGAGGATACGGCTGGAGCAGCGGATTATTGCAATAAACGGAACAGAAACAAATGAATCACAGTACCTAATTATGCAAACACTTCATTACTTTTAATTACTCTTACTTTTGCTGATTTAAAATGTTAAAAATAATTGTGCCAATTCCTTTACAACATACATAAAGAGAAAGATATTTCTCAAAACATATTTATTAATTATGATCTCAATTAGTTTGTTTTTCCTCTGGGGTTCAAATCTGGTTGCCCTTTGGCCGTACTCTTAAAAGAAAAGGCGTTTGAAGTAAAACTCCAGGCATATTTTTTTGTTTTTTTTTTAGTGTAAAAAAAAATTATAGGGAGGGTTATAGCCCATGTGTACCATTGGGGACATTTCCCTTCACTTCCTGTCTCATAGCCACTACAGGAAGTGAGAGGAAATCCCTCCAAAATGAGGGAAATTCCTGGTCGTCACCAGAACTATTGTCCCCATTGGAAGATTTTCCCTCTATTCCTGTTCTGGTGGCACAAAATTAGTTTTTTTTTCTTTCACTATATTTTTCAGTGGTAATGGTTACCAGGTGGATTTCCATAATGGGGACCCAGGCAGCAAATTAAAAGCTGACGGGGTGTTTGAATTCCTCTCGGCACTATTTAATTTTGCCTTTAGTTCTACTTAGTCCCTCCCCCTGTTTTGGGTACATTCCAGTGGGATAGATTACCCTCTCCATTTGTCCCGGTGACTATTTAACCAAGACAGAAAAGCAAATGGAAATTCAAAGTTTTGGAGCTGTGGGAAATTCTGTTAATAGGGAAACCTCTTTGAGTGATGACTGTCACAGATGGAATTTCCCCTCATTTTGGGGAGATCTTCACTCCTTGTTGTGTCTCTGATACAGAAAGTAAAGGGAATTCTCTAAAATGGGGCTACAAGCAGCAATAAAAACACAACAGGGGTATTAACCATTCAGTTCACCAAAAACAACTTTGTTTATCTCTTGGTGACCGTGAGATTTCAGCATTTGCATTTCAAAGCTGGTCCATTCACCATCACGAGCGGGATTTCACTTTAAAAAAAAAATCATTTATATTAAACAATGTAGCATACTAGCTAAGAGCTATATTAGGTCTTATACTTTTGTTTATGAAGTTAGTGCTAGGATACGGCTAGGTTTTATTTTTGTTAGTTTTCTTGTGAACCACTGTACAGCAGCTGTGGAAACTCTTGTAAATATATCACCAATAAACACTGCACTGTTTGCCACTTGGATTTGGTATCTGTGCCCAAGAGACTGCTTATTCCCAGGGGCTTATGTACCGGCTACCGATCGCCTGCTCACAATATATATATACAGTATATATGTATCATAAAAAGAAGCTGTTTAACAAAACAATTTCCTGTCTCACTGGCCATGCTGCTGCTGTTCTTTGTATTACCAAGAAACCTCTAGAGGAAAATTCTTCAGCACCAGGCACATTCCACGTGTCTTGGATGCCTGGCTCCTGCTTTGTAGTGTGGTTCCTTCTGTCAGTTACTATGTCACTGCTGTGTCCTATAGGGATCATAGCATGCTGAGGGTGACCAAACATCCAATACTCCCAGGAGTGTTGAATTTAGTAGATTCTTCAGCCAGCAGTATCACTTCTCTCCACATACAAGTCTATGGGAATGCAAAAGCAGCGGAATCTGGTCAACTGCACATTAGACATGTGCGATTCGTTTCGTTCCAAATCGAAATTCGGACGAATTTTCGGAAATTCGGACATTCGGATGTATCCGAATTCCGAATTACAGACATAACGAATGCAAACGAATCCGAATTTCCATTTCCGAAATTCGGTAGCGGTAGTTCGACCGTTCGTTTCGTTTTCGGTTCTTATTCGTTTCGTTCGTTGGAGCAAAGTGACATTAGAGAAGGAGAAAAATATTTTTTCCCCCTCAAATGTCACGAACGAACAAAACGAATAAGAAACGAATAAGAAACGAATTAGAACAGAAAACGAAACGAAAGTTCGACCTAACGCTACCGAATTTCGCCCGAATCCGAATTCCGAATCCGAATTGACTTTCACACCCGAATCCCGAAAAACGAAATAACACAAATCCGAATTTAAAACGAAACGAAACTAAACAAATTTTTTGGCAGTGCACATGTCTACTGCACATGCAATGAATTCTGAATGATCTCAGAAGCATCTGAAACTGACATCAAAAGCACACTGCACTTGCTAATAAAAGCCTGTCAACACAAGCCCATAAACATCTTTTTAAGGACCCAGTCTGGAAAGGCAGGCAGGGAGTGCCAGGGGAGGGGTGAGGTATGCCATTATTATGGTTCATCCAGTTGTAAGTGTCTAAGCTTGAGCTACTGAGTGCTAACAAAAAAGATTTGTTTCAACTCGTTAGCTGGAACTAAAAACACAAAATTCATATGTCATATTTCATATTTACTCATCTAGGAATATCTGTTTTTTTAAAAATGTAATTCAGTCTTGATCATAAAAAAAAAAGAAAAATACTCTAAACCGATATGAAAGTGTTGCAGAATTATGGGATGGGTCTTATGTTTGTTACAAAAACATATAAGGGACGAATTTTCGGAAATTCGGACATTCGGATGTATCCGAATTCCGAATTACAGACATAACGAATGCAAACGAATCCGAATTTCCATTTCCGAAATTCGGTAGCGGTAGTTCGACCGTTCGTTTCGTTTTCGGTTCTTATTCGTTTCGTTCGTTGGAGCAAAGTGACATTAGAGAAGGAGAAAAATATTTTTTCCCCCTCAAATGTCACGAACGAACAAAACGAATAAGAAACGAATAAGAAACGAATTAGAACAGAAAACGAAACGAAAGTTCGACCTAACGCTACCGAATTTCGCCCGAATCCGAATTCCGAATCCGAATTGACTTTCACACCCGAATCCCGAAAAACGAAATAACACAAATCCGAATTTAAAACGAAACGAAACTAAACAAATTTTTTGGCAGTGCACATGTCTACTGCACATGCAATGAATTCTGAATGATCTCAGAAGCATCTGAAACTGACATCAAAAGCACACTGCACTTGCTAATAAAAGCCTGTCAACACAAGCCCATAAACATCTTTTTAAGGACCCAGTCTGGAAAGGCAGGCAGGGAGTGCCAGGGGAGGGGTGAGGTATGCCATTATTATGGTTCATCCAGTTGTAAGTGTCTAAGCTTGAGCTACTGAGTGCTAACAAAAAAGATTTGTTTCAACTCGTTAGCTGGAACTAAAAACACAAAATTCATATGTCATATTTCATATTTACTCATCTAGGAATATCTGTTTTTTTAAAAATGTAATTCAGTCTTGATCATAAAAAAAAAAGAAAAATACTCTAAACCGATATGAAAGTGTTGCAGAATTATGGGATGGGTCTTATGTTTGTTACAAAAACATATACTATTATGAATGAGTAAAACTGAGAGTTCTCATTTCCCCAGAAATTTGGCAAAAATCAGGAACTTTTTTTTTTGCAGAATTTCCCTATTTCGGCAAAATGCATTGGATTTAATGGTGAAGGTGAAATTTTGGTTGTTTTGGTGCAATGAGCTTTAAATGGCTTCTGATGCTTACAGAAGCTCATTCTAACTATCCTGGACCTGTTCTTGTACCAGAACATTAGCTCTGCTTTGCTTCATTGTTCTACATTAGTAGTGAAAAATAAAAGGTAAAACAGGTAACACAAATAATGATCAAATACACACATAAAATTCATAAACTAAATTATCTAAATATACTGCCGACACCCAAAAAAAACCCCCAGCCCATGTTTTAAAAAAAATATTTCTTGAGCAACTCAATGACAAAAATTGTGACAAAAAGTACTGGTTTCCCAGCAAAATCAATTTTGCCGAAATCACTTTGTTCATCCCTATATTTCTAACATATTTAACTTTCCTACTTCCCTGAAACTTTCCCATGTTTGTTCATTGTTAAAAACTGTTCTACAATAACTAGCGTAATTTATGATATTTATTTGTATATTTAGTGGGTCTTTAATAGCATTTGTTTGCTTTTGTGTGATAAATAATAACAATAAATATCAGATTTATTCCTGCTGTCTGCCCTAAATGACTACCAGAAGGAATGGGTGACTGATTCCTTATCTTCAGCAGCAGCTGAGTGCCCTCTACATGATGATAAATTGCTGGATTGATGAGCATGCAATGGCTGGCAGTGCTTAAAGATCACCTTTTGCTGTCCTGTGCTAGAACAAAGCTGTAAGTGACAACAGGCATGAGACAGAGAGAGGGAAGTAAAAAGGCCTTTAGGTATGACATATTTAGAAAATAAGACTGCCTTTGTTGCTTATAGCAGCCAAATTCTTATTTTAATTCATCCATTTCACTATGGAGACAGCAAGACAGGAGGAGAGGGGCTGCCTTAATGAGCCTATAAATTAAATATACATAGAGGCATACTCCACCTTTAGATCTACCAACAACTATGCAGAGCAAAGCAACAGGTAAATTTCACTGTGCCCCCCCAGAAACTGACATCAAAAGCACACTGCACTTGCTAATAAAAGCCTGTCAACACAAGCCCATAAACATCTTTTTAAGGACCCAGTCTGGAAAGGCAGGCAGGGAGTGCCAGGGGAGGGGTGAGGTATGCCATTATTATGGTTCATCCAGTTGTAAGTGTCTAAGCTTGAGCTACTGAGTGCTAACAAAAAAGATTTGTTTCAACTCGTTAGCTGGAACTAAAAACACAAAATTCATATGTCATATTTCATATTTACTCATCTAGGAATATCTGTTTTTTTAAAAATGTAATTCAGTCTTGATCATAAAAAAAAAAGAAAAATACTCTAAACCGATATGAAAGTGTTGCAGAATTATGGGATGGGTCTTATGTTTGTTACAAAAACATATACTATTATGAATGAGTAAAACTGAGAGTTCTCATTTCCCCAGAAATTTGGCAAAAATCAGGAACTTTTTTTTTTGCAGAATTTCCCTATTTCGGCAAAATGCATTGGATTTAATGGTGAAGGTGAAATTTTGGTTGTTTTGGTGCAATGAGCTTTAAATGGCTTCTGATGCTTACAGAAGCTCATTCTAACTATCCTGGACCTGTTCTTGTACCAGAACATTAGCTCTGCTTTGCTTCATTGTTCTACATTAGTAGTGAAAAATAAAAGGTAAAACAGGTAACACAAATAATGATCAAATACACACATAAAATTCATAAACTAAATTATCTAAATATACTGCCGACACCCAAAAAAAACCCCCAGCCCATGTTTTAAAAAAAATATTTCTTGAGCAACTCAATGACAAAAATTGTGACAAAAAGTACTGGTTTCCCAGCAAAATCAATTTTGCCGAAATCACTTTGTTCATCCCTATATTTCTAACATATTTAACTTTCCTACTTCCCTGAAACTTTCCCATGTTTGTTCATTGTTAAAAACTGTTCTACAATAACTAGCGTAATTTATGATATTTATTTGTATATTTAGTGGGTCTTTAATAGCATTTGTTTGCTTTTGTGTGATAAATAATAACAATAAATATCAGATTTATTCCTGCTGTCTGCCCTAAATGACTACCAGAAGGAATGGGTGACTGATTCCTTATCTTCAGCAGCAGCTGAGTGCCCTCTACATGATGATAAATTGCTGGATTGATGAGCATGCAATGGCTGGCAGTGCTTAAAGATCACCTTTTGCTGTCCTGTGCTAGAACAAAGCTGTAAGTGACAACAGGCATGAGACAGAGAGAGGGAAGTAAAAAGGCCTTTAGGTATGACATATTTAGAAAATAAGACTGCCTTTGTTGCTTATAGCAGCCAAATTCTTATTTTAATTCATCCATTTCACTATGGAGACAGCAAGACAGGAGGAGAGGGGCTGCCTTAATGAGCCTATAAATTAAATATACATAGAGGCATACTCCACCTTTAGATCTACCAACAACTATGCAGAGCAAAGCAACAGGTAAAT
>NW_017306298.1:2767807-2807964 GCF_000935625.1 Nanorana parkeri
CATATACCTACCTTTTCTAGTTTTGCCCTTAAAGTTGAGAAAAAACTCCTCTATATGTTTTTCATATGTTCCCAATCACACAGCATACCTAAAAATGTTTTTAAAAAATATATTTCTTACCTTTTAGATATTTCTTTGGTGAAGGCCTTTGTGCAGATTCCAGGCTTCTCTGAGCAATTTGGCACAGACAGTGTTCACATCTAGTTACATAGTAGGTAAGGTAGAATAAAGACAAGGGTCCATCGAGTTCAACCTATGTGGTATTGTGAGTGTTTGTGTGTGTTTGAATTACAATTTACAACTGATAATGAGATTGGCCGGCACAGTACAGGCAATAGCATAAACAGTAACCTCCCACAATACCTTCCTTAACAATACATAAGGGGGGGCAGGAATAAAACATTAATGAATATAAGCAGCAATTTTTTTTAATTTTTTTTTAGGTAATGCAATGTCAATGGGAATCAATATTATGTTGGTGTTATTTCAATTTGGCTGCAAAAGTGGAATTACACTTTAAGTTATTAAAGATACAAGCTTTTGGAATGCCTTAGATTCCTTCTTTAAGCTTTATACAATTGTATTTTTTAGGCCTGAAAAAAGCATCTATGGCATCCCGAAAGTTTGCACCTTTATCAACTTAAATTAGCCAAACGTAATGCATTAATTGATGGCTAGCACAGTATGTGTACAGAGCTTAAAACAGCAAGTTAAAGTTTATACACATAATTGAATGAGTCAGAGCAGTGACTTCTCCCCCTCTATCCCTATGGTTCAATTGGAGACATTATGCCTGAAATACAGGTGCTGCCTTTTTACCAAGCCCATAGGAATCTGGGAATCCTTTGTCAGGTTTCTCTTGTCTCTTTTTATTATTAATAATAATAATAATAATTAATTATATTAACTAAAAAAATATAGAAATTATTCATTCTCCTCTCTCTAAGAGAGAGAGAGAGAGAGAGAGAGAGAGAATGAAATGTTCAAAAATCCAAAATAAAATGAATCTCAAACCATTAATGTTTCCTTTAAATATTTGAAGAAACCGAACAGAAATGATTGGACGCTAATCAGACTTTCTTTAACACACTTCAGACATTTGAACTCTTCTGGGGCTAATTTAGTACAGTCAGTCGGTCAGTAAAAAGTAAAAATGTGTGTTTTGCCCTTAGTAACAACTCTAGTTCTCCCTTTCCTTGTCCCCTCTGCAATGAAAACATAACGTTAATTTGATTGGTTGTCATAGGCGAATACTTTTTAGCTCCTATCCAATAAATCACCCTTGAAGTGTTTGAGGCTTAGCTGTTAGCAGGATGATTATATGGAACTTTTTGCATTCACAATTATAACTTTACATTCTTGAGGCACTAATACTTCTTTGTGCATCCTCACTAATTTGCTGTATACCTAATGAAGCATTCACACAGGAACACAAAAGCTTTTCTGTGTTGGATTTTAGACAGCATAGTTTAAAATTCTGATTACCATATACCCCTTGAACTGAGTGTTCCAAACAAACTTAATGATGTGTCAAAACTTTATTTGTAAGGATACTTTTATACTAATAGGGTTATTTATCAAAACAGGCAGTGGGCAACACTCACTGCCACCAAGGATAAGATAATTTATGAGCATATCCTTCATGTCTTCAAGTAATTTGGTCGCCATGAAGTAACTTTTTCAGATGTAAAAGGATTGCAAACGTTTGTGAATAAAACTGGAGATTACATTTTGTACAGAGATCAAGGGCAATGGATTCACGTGTATTTTCCATTTCCTGTGCTTAGGAATCACAAAAGTTGTGTGATCCAATGTGGTGCATTATACTCACTTAAAGTGTCTCTCCATCAAAAATTACCAGTGTCCTTTGGAAGGTTTCCCATACATATGATCATTGATAATATGTTCTAATTTCCCATCCTTAGATTATATAATGCTTTTACCTTATCATCCCGCTGTTGTCCCTAGTATCCTCTTTTTTGCTGTGCTGGTCCGACATGGGGATTCTGCCTGTACTGAAATGGCTGATCCCCCTAGCTTTGTCCGTACCTGAAAGCAGCGCTGCTTATTATATATGCAAAAGCCTCAGCCGCATCTGAAGATTCCTCTTTTGAAACTTGTGCTATGTTAAAAGGAAACCTTTCAAAAGAAGAATGTATGGGCTGCTACTGCTAACCCCTGCCTAGTTACCCAGCTATTATTGCTAATCCTCTGGTTTCAATAAGTTGACCATGAAGGGGTATGTAGATCAGGAGTTTTGACTTCATTTGTTCCAAACTTTTTCTCAGTAAATTACTCGTTTCAAAGCAAAATAGCTGAGTATGACTGCATGACATTCATAATTTTCACATGGCAGGTTACCTTAAAGTATTTACATATTGTTATCAAGCATTAAATGAACCCCAAAGTTCACAGCAGAAGCACTAAGGTTGTTCACTCTGCAGCTCAGAGTACCCTGCTCCTTCTCCTAGCAGTGACTCAGCAGCCCTCCAGCGGAGAAATATAGAAGAAACAAAAAAGAGTGACAGCAAAAAAAGACCATTTTAATTTTTTTTTGAGTGTCTGGGTTTTTTTTCTAACTACCAAAGTCATACTATCCATATTCCATAATTACTGCTGTGATGGAGTAACCTTAATAAAAGGTTGTTACACTAGTTTATTGGAAAATGCTAACCAGTTAGACACCAAACATACCTATACTACAAGATATAGCAGGCTCATAAAACGCATTAGACCTCCTACTCCATCACATTCTGAAACAATTCATCCCCACACAGCTACCTCCTCATGTATCACTGGCCCCTCCCTTTTAGAATGTAAGCCCTCACGGGCAGGGCCCTTCTTACCATCTTGTCTTGAATTGTATTGTGATTGTAATGTCAGAATTGTAAATTCTCTTAAATAGTATGTTGGTTGTTGGATTGTAAAAACATGTTAAGCGGAAACATAGATGCATTTAGGATAGCTGCTGTCATTAAGGGTGTATCTGTTTAGCATAATAAAATATTTCCAAAACCCATCAGAAGATCCCTCAGAGTCTTTGATAAGGTAGAGTTAAAGTGACACTAAATTAAGGAGTTAGTTCCTAAAAATACATTCAAGTACCCTAACAATTAACAAAAATGTATCTTATTTGTGTATCACTCGGCTGGAGATTGAAGGGCAGTTAACAGGTATATATTTCAAACTGATTAATAGAGATTATATATCTGCTGTAAAGTATTGTCAGGGGATGGGAAAGAGTGAGCCGTGCTTTATAAAGTGTGGGCCACTCTCTCCAAGCCTATGTTGTTTTACTGTAGAAAGAATAAGAAGATACAGAATAAAATTGCCAAATGGTTTAAGTGGTTTGCTGAAGAGACTATAAGCTATAAGCTTGACATCTGAAATTATATTTTTACCAAACCCCAGAGAAATAAATAGTATTTTTTTTAATGTTGGTTATATCGATCTCTTTAAAGGAATTGCTTAGAAATTGGATGGATAGATAACATTATACATTGGATTTATGGGTCAATGGGAAGTAGATCTGGGAAAAGTAAGCGCCATTTTGTGGGTTTGGTGGTCCACATATAGATATACATTTCCAGTGCTTCAGTTGTTTGGTTAGGTTATTGTGCCTACCTTGAGCAGATGTAATTTGTTCAATTATTGCATTGTATCCATCCAGACGTGTAAGCTAGATTACAGTATATGTGTATACTAAATATGTATTAGGTGTATATGGATTTGATATACATAAAGGATTAAAAGAAAATCTCTGCACAGGGTGGACCTGAGAGTGTAATAATTGGTACACCAATTAGCCTAAAGCTAAATTGAACTTTTTATTTAAAGCTACCGTATATGCCGGTCTATAAGATGGGTTTTTAGACCCAAAAACACTGCCCGAAAATCGGGGGTCGTCTTATACGCTGGGTATACTTCGGCTACATACAGTATACCGCACTGAGCCAATCACGGCAGGCTTTGTATTAATTAATACAAAGCCTGTATTAATGAATACAAAGCCTGCTGTGATTGGCTCAGCGCCGTATACTGTATGTAGCTGAAGGACGGAACCCGGAAGATGGAGGACGCTACGGGGATCGTGGACAAGGTAAGAGACTGTAATCCCGAGTGTGGCTCGGGGTTACCGCTTATGGTACTGAAAATTAACCCCGAGCCACACTCGGGAATACCGCCATGGAGGTTAGTGGGCGCATTTAAACATTATTTTGGGCTATACTCGTCTTATACGACAAGTATAGCCCAAAACCTATATTTTAAACACAAAAAGTAGGGGGTCGTCTTATACGCCGAGTGGTCTTATACGCTGGGCTTTCAGGGCTTAAATGTTCAGATGAGATCAGAAATAAGCACACAGGCATCATTGATAGTTGACTTTGGGAAACCACTAAATTGGTGGGTCTAGTTCCTCTTGAAGCCGGTGAAAGCCAGGCAGTTAACATGTTTAGGGGAGTTCATCAATGGCTGCCTATTTCTCTTAGCACAGGTTTTCCTTTAAACCAGCTAAATTTTACAGTGCATGCTTTTTCAACACTTTGAGTGACAGCGCAGCTTTTTCGAGATGAAAAAAGGGAAAGTGAGGGAAGATAAATTATAATTGTTGGCACAATTCCACTGCAATAGGTAATATTCACATTTCACTGGGGATCCACACTTCACACATCGATCATTTTGCATCCTATTGTGGCACTAACTAAAACAGAATTACCTTCCTTTGCTTTTCTCCAAGGGATGCGTCCTGCCTACCTACAGTTAGAGGAGAAAAACAGCTCGTAATTGCACTGCTCTTAATGCCTGTAGTCCTTTCTCACATGGCAATCATGGCTGCTTCACTTGGTTAATGAAGACTTGAGAGACTAGGAGGAATAATTAAAGCAGGTGTTTAGATTGACTACGATCTAATTACTCTCTCAAATGTTGTGCGGATGAGAAAGCTTTGGAAACGCAAGTCCTCGTACCGCCCAAGTAGGGAAAAAGAAAACAACAAAAAATAAATGTATTTGTTTGCGCTTTTATTAATAAGCAGATGTGAATTATCATGCTCTGGCGCTCTGGCATTATAAATCTCAAGAAAAAAAAGAATATAATAAAGCCGCACAGATCGTCAAACGCGAGTGGAATGATATATATTGGAATTCACCAATTTTTGTTTTGTACAGATAGATATTGTGCTCAAAAGATTTTGTTACCGAACTAACACTGGAAGAGTTCTTTGTTAGGTTCAGGAAATGGAAGTTGACTTGTTATGTTATGCAGGGTGATTAAATCAGCTAACTACATTCCCAGTGCGTCAAAATAAAAGGCGTGCAAAGTCTTGCAGTTTGTTTTCTTTAGAAAGTAACCACAGCCTGAGTCAAAAACCTGTCCCCCTGCCAGCATGCTGCAGAAAATGAGTCCTGCTCTCAAAATGGCAGCAGAGGCATTGGTGTCGGCTCACTACAGAAAGTTAGGAGCTCACTGTAATTCTTGCAGATCATCAGGTATTTTTATGTACAGTTAAGCCCGAAGCAACAAAATAAATAGGTGGAGGGCTTACATGACTAAGTGAGGAGGAGAGACAAAGAAAAAAAAGAGTTAATTAAGGAACGGATAACAGGGTGGGGTCACTTACCATTGGTCAGGTCCAAAGTTCGGGCGGAGCCTTTGTGGTGGTCCGAAGAGGAGGGTCTCATTGGATTTAGTCGGAGATTGTCGGATGAAGAGAGACTTTCCCACCCACCCATCCACCCACCCTATTATTGGGGTTTTTTGTCGTCTGTTTTCTGTTATAGCAGTGTTGGCGGTTTGGGGGTCCTTTGAAGGCGGAAAATAGGTCTGGTTGATAACGGCTGGGGACCTGTCTTGGTATGGGTCCTCAAAGTCATGGTGATTTATGGTAGGCGAACAGGTGATTTAGATATGGATGTGTCTGCGGTCAAAATGCAGGTCGCCGAGGCGGTGTGGTGCGGCTGGGGGCCTAACAGTTTCAAGAAGTTTTCCGCAGAGACAGCATATCGGTTAATAGGTTTTGGCCTTCAAAAAGACCCTGAAACCTCATGCTTTTATAGTTTGGTCATGTTTTATATTTTGTACAATAAAAAGGCTGCTATGGCCATTTAACTCCATCAGTGTGTAGTCTGTTTTTTTGAAAGGAATAGGGGAGGTTGGTGGTTATAGCAGTATTGACATCAAAGGAATTGGGACATCTGTTCTACATTAGTCATGTATTTGCTAAAACGTACCCTTGCAGTGGGGCTACCCCTGCACTGCAAGGGTTAAGTATTTGATTTGTCTAGGGGACACTATTAAAGCTCTTTTACCTACCTGATTCTCTATCCCACATGCTCCCTCCAGGCTGCCAGATGGCTCCCTGCAGCCTATTGTCCCCCTTTACAGTCTATGGACCACTGACATCATCTGTCTATTGCAGGATCTGTAGACCTGCATTATACGTGCGGACACCAATGGACATTCCAACATCCGGAGGGGAAGTAGAGGTAAGCGCCAACCGCTGTGGGAGCCGGGCTGAGGTAAGTAAAACAGTTTCCTTCAAGTCCCCTAGAAAAAATGAGCACTTAACCCTTGCTGTGTAGTGTATTTTACAGAACAGACTACACACAGGCGGGTTCGTAGAGGTTTAATTAAAGGACATCTTTGAAAAGCGAACTGTTACGCTTTAAATATATTGACAAAAATGTCTCCTACAGTGCTAGTCTAATATCCTCAACTATGTAATAACCATATGTACAATCAATAGAGTATAGCATCACAAACATCAAGGTCTAGTGTTCCACAGAAACAAACAAAAAAAGAAGACTAGATGTTCCAAATTATTACATAACTGTATGTTCTCAGAATCACAGCTTGCTGCACGCAGAGGAGGAAACAAGTTTAAAAAAAATTAAATATATCTTCTGAATCCAACTGTACCGTGCACAGATTTTGCCAGCATTCATTATTCATCACTTATAGATTAACCTAGTTTAACAGAAATAGAAGTGTTCATGAAATATCCAGAAGATGAGATGATATCTTATATTCTCTTCATAGTTTAAGTATATACGTAGGCCTATGGTAGGGATTGCAAGCTCTATAAAGGGCTATTGAGGGAGCCACAAATTCCTTGCTAGTCTTTTTTTCAGCACTACCATCCCAAAAGAAGAACTAATCTATTATTTAAAATGTGGAATTAAAACCAATACATTTAACCAGTTTAAGCAGAACTTGAAATACATATAAGTGAACTGATTAAGTTTCCCAAACAATTGTAAATCTATTCTGGCAGTCTTGAGGTTCACACACACCTCTGACACACTGGATAGCCAAGCTGCTGACTGAGTTACAGATTCCTGAGTGCACTGGCAGATTTAGATGGACCTGATTAGCAAATTAAATCCGAAGTCCAGCTAACAACTTTTAGGGCAGTTAAAGCAACAGTTTTTTTTTCACTTTTCGGATAGAGATTTTACATAAATATATAAAAGCTGACCATTGTGAGCACCCTTTGCAATGTTAAGGGCCCGTGCACACCCAGGCGACACCCCAGCGTGCATCAATCGTGCATGTTTTAGTGCGTCAGGAGTCGCCCAGGTGTGCACCGTTCGCTGTGGGTGCCATTATTTTCCACTGGCATTCCAGTCGCGCTGGGCGTATCGTGGGGTTTCCCGCCGTGATTGCGCCTGTGCTTCTGAACACGGCAAAACCGTGTACCTTTTTCCTGCGATACTCGACGCGCAGCTGTTTTAGAAGCACGGGAATCCGCGCAATCTGCCCAGCATGAATGGGGTGCCATTGGAAAATAATGGCACACATAGCGCGATCGGTGCACACCTGGGCGACTCCTGACCGCGCGGCAATACGCGCAGAATCGTGCACGATGGGTGTCGTCTAAGTGTGCACCGGCCCTCAATGTTTTGTCTCAACTCTCTAACTGCCACTTTTGCTGGGCGGACTGGCCATCCATCACGGGAGCGAGCTTGGAGTGGTGGCTACTATACAACATACACAGGGACCATGGTGAACAAAAGTAGCCACCCTCCAGAATGAAGGACAGCGTTAGCACCCATTCAGAGATGATTTGAGAATCTACAGCTGAGTAATACACAAATAAGATACATTTTTGTTAATAGTTAGGGTACTTGAATGTATTTTTAAGATTTAACTCCTGAGTTTAATGTCACTATAAGCCTCCTGGCTCAGGCTTGGCAGCTCTTTACAAAATAGAGGCTACCTTGAGAAAGGGGTTACCAAAATTGTGAAATCCATGAGTAGTCAAGTCAATGAGAGCGCCAAATAAAGGTCTTTAGAGTCCAGAGTCTTTAATCACTCATCTGATGCCAGCCAGAAAAAGCCAGAAAAACAAAACATAGCCAACGCATTTCAGGGGCCTCTCCATCAGTGTTTAATGAAATAAAAGCATCGCAGAAGACTCATATTGCTATTTAACAGTCTGTTCTGGAATAAGAAAATATTGAGGAGGGCAGCCAATAGTTGCAATAATGCCTGTGCCAGCAGAATACACTAACTTGGATTCTAAAAAACCTTTGTTTGGTGCTCTCATTGACCCGACTACACATGGAGTTCACAATTTTGGTAACCTCCTTTTTCAAGACAGCTTCTATTTTGTGGTGAGCTACCAAGCACACGCCAAAGTGACACTAAACTCAGGAGTTAAATCTTAAAAATGTATCCAGTCAAGATTGGATCATAAGAGTGGCTGCACCAAATTATGAATCATTTGTCAGGTAAAACAGTCCACATACTGTATATACTGTATTTTAAATGCATGTTTTGCTTTCCAGGTATTCTACCCATTACACTAGCGTCCTCCCGTGACCCAAAGCTCAGTATATAGAGAGCTACAGCTCACGGTATACTGAGACTGCCACAGCCGGGACAGATCCCGACAATGCTGTCGAGATCCACCCAGCTGTTTCAAAGTTTCAATGTTGTCCATTTACCAATTACCGATTATTTCATTTCTGTGCCAAAAAGGTAACGGTAGGTAAAGGTAAAGTATGTTATAATTAAAGCAGAACACCAGCCAACTTTTTTTTAAGTTAAAATGTGCTGTGTCATAAATAGTTAAAAGGAGAACTATGAGGTGAGTGAAAATCACTCATCCTCATAGTTCGAGCCGACGTGTGACAATGAAACTCTCACACGTCGACTCAAAACACGTCGACTCAAAAGATCGGTAAGTGAGAGAACGCATACCGTCGCTCACTCACTTTTCGATCATCTCCCTGCAGAGAGCCGTGACTGATTCTCCCATCCACGCTTCGATCCTCCAGCGCTGACTGAAGAAAAGGATGAGGAGGCGGCGGGTACAGCTGGCTCTGCCTCTAGATAGGCAGAGTCAGCTGTCACTCACACAGCTGGGTGGATCTCGACAGCATTGTCGGGATCTGTCCCGGCTGTGGCAGTCTCAGTATACGGTTAGCTGTAGCTCTCTATATACTGAGCTTTGGGTCACGGGAGGACGCTAGTATATGTCCTCCCGTGACCATTAAGAGAACTATGGGGAAAAACACTTACCCCATAGTTCTCTTTTAACTCTCCTGTACAGGTGTACAGTACAGTATGGTGTACAGTATTCCACCTTTACTGTAGTTTCTTCATTGAGCCAGGATAGTATAGCTCTCACTGTGACCATGAGAGACCATACTTTTGTGAAACAGTTTAGAGGTTACAGATGAACTCCAGGCAGATATAGAAGACAAAATTATTCAGTACTGTATTCATAAATACATCATTAGAGGTATTTTTAAACCTAGGCAGTGTAAGTACCTGAGTATGACCTTGTATCAAGCTATTGCAATGCCCTATACAGCATAGCTAAGACTAGAAGATGCATAAGCAGCAGAAGGAGACAGTTGTTTGTGCTGGAGTGCTCATATGCTAAAAAGGGACATAATAGGAAGAGAGAGCAGGTTGACAGATACATTAGGTCATCAGTCTGCTGCTCCTCCTTCACTGTCCAGCACATAATAGGGGAAAGGACAGCACCTTTAACTGTGTTCTAACTGCAAAGTAAAATCAGGTCTTCTGCGATGCCAGACAGGTGGCTCCTTTCCCTTGCAGGGTGATATGGTGCAAGTAAGGTGTGTGTATCTCCACAAATACACAGACACAGCAAAACAAGCCAAACCTCTATGTTTCCTTTTTCCCTCCTCCCTTCTTCAAGCTAGTTGATGAAGACTTTGAACTGGACTCATCACTAGCCTTGAGGATCATTGTCATCAAGATGGAAATTGAGGAGATATACAAAATTTTAGTGTTGTCGCCAGTGGAAGAGGTGAGGGTCAATTATCCAATGGGTACAAATATTCCAGTGGCAGCTGTCTAAGATGTGAATTTCCTTCCCTTTGGAGCCACTTTCTTTCATTGTGAGATCTGGTACAGGACAAGGAAGTTCAGGGAAGCAGAGCTGATAGAGTTGGGGCTCTTTGGAAACATGATGACTGTAAGTACCTGGGTTAAAATTGAAAGAAATATTTTGCTGGGCAATGTATATTTGTTTTATCTGGATTCATTATTGTTAAAAAAAAATTAACAGTTTAATATTACACAATTTACAATTTATAAGATATGTGACCTCATGCTGCCCTTCTATCCCTGCTGTCTTAGGCAGTAGTCTACAAGTGTCATTATCGTAAACATAACCCAGTGATAAGGTGATTCTATGTTAACAAGGTGCAGATAAGACGTGTACATTTTTTAAACAGAAAAACTGTGGGACACCGTGGAAGCTCACTAGTTAATGCAGTATGAAGCTCTTTCTTTAGTCCTCACCAGGGCAATCTCTGCATAGAGATTTTATGTCCTCCCACTGGGTGCTCCGGTTTCCTCCCATAACTCTGGAACACATCGGTAGGTTAATTGGCTTCTGCTAAAATTGGTCCCAGTGTGTGTGTGTCTTTATGACCGTGGTTAGGCCATTAGAGAGTGTAAATTCCTTCACAGATAGGTAACTAGGTGATAGTTCAAGTTAATGTCGCATTAAGTGCAGCAGAATATATTTGAGCTACATAAAGTAAAATAACTGTTATATAAACAATAAATGAAAATCTACCACATTGTTCCCTGTACGTGCCACTGTAAGAAGGAATGTCACGGTGCTGTAGGGATTAAAGCAACGCTGAGGTCAATAGGAGTTTTGCTTTGCTGTTATTCATTAATTGTATAGTGCAAAGTCTGCAACGTCTTTCAGAGTACATAGGTCATTTGAATCAGTTCCTGCCCCAGGGGAACTTACAATCTAATATCTCTACTACAGACACATGGGCACACACTGTAGCTTTTTGGCTGAAAGCCAATTTATACCATTATGTTTTTGTGTGTTGAGGAAACACACATAAGAGAGAGAATGTAAAATCCAAACAGATAAGGTCCCTGGTGCGAAATAACACGAAGGATCCTGTTCTAACCACTAAACCATTGTGCATAAATTGTGTGTAAAGGCAAAACCTTTTTTATTTTAGTTTTGGAAAGATTGTGGAAGTATTAGACCCTCTCTTCTGGGCAGATTCACCCTCCCTGTATCAATCAATGATGAGCTGGGGCTTGGCGCAAACCCAATTCACCTGAGTTCGCCCAGGCCCATTCAAAACTGTGACTGACTTCCCCCTGCCCCCTGGCCCATCAAATAACAGAAGTTGTGGTAGGGGCATTCCTTGTCCCTTTATGACATGTAGCTGTAACTGATTGGGCTGTGGAAGGAGGAGTATCGGTCACAAGTTTTGAGTAGGCTTGGGGAAACTTAGCCCATTGTCATCAGGATGGAAAGTGAGGAGATAGCCAAAATGTTAGAGTTGTCGCCAGTGCAAGAGGTGAGGGTAAATTATCCAATGGGTACAAATATTCCAGTGGCAGCTGTCTAAGATGTGAATTTCCTTCCCTTCGGAACCACTTTCTTTCATTGTGTCTTGCGTCGTCAGGTTGGTAAGTCAAGGGAAATCTTAAGGGAAAGGGATAGCAAAACATAAACTGATAGGCGTTTTAATCTATCCCCACTCTATCACAACTAAAAAATTAGCATTAGTCAGCGGGGTCACATGGCTGTGCTTACCAATGACCGCTCTCCATTGCCAGCATTATAATGAATGCTACACAGCCTTTGGAGGGAGTTTTGAAGTGTGCGGCCCGTTATACCAGCTGGGATGGGCAGCAGGAGGTTGTAATTTAAACAGCTAAGTGCAGAGGGGACTGGGGAAGTGTGTGTGGGGAGGTTTGATGGCTAACCTTTTTCATTTTTTGTGAACGGGTGAACTGACCCTTTAACAGTGTACCCATAATATGTCCCTTAATCCCTCTAAAACTCACCCGAAGGCTACAGTAACATCTACCCAGTAGGTGCATTTAGGAATTCCTGTGGCAGGAAGATGCAAATTGCTGCAGCAAGAATCCCAAATATGCCATTCAGAAGTGTCAGATGTTACCTATTTAAGTTAATGATCGGGTGATGCAATCACATGTGATTATACATACGATTACTGTCCCGGGCTGCATCGATTGTGTGTCCAGGGATAGTGGTCTATTCCTAAGTGCATGAAATCGTATTACATATGATTACATGCAGTGTGCCAGATTTCAGATGTGGTCGCTGTCACCCGATCATTAACTAAAATGGATCCTACAACTATTCCGCCAAAAAGTGCCTTTAAAGTAGATGTAAACCCTAAGGTTCCATTAACGTCTTTGCAAAGCAGGAGCGCGCGTGGTCCTGCATCACATGTTGCACTGTTAGGTGTTCAGCAGGGCCATTCATTCTTAATGGCACCCCAATGCACCTAGTCATCGCATGTGCATTATATCGCACCACTTCGCATGGTAATCTATTACTTTACAATTTAAAAAATTGTGTTTTCACTTCTTCAAATGCGATTTAGCTTGGAAGGTTGTCCATTCAAATGAATGAGCTGCTCTACTGCAGCGCACCATAATGCACCCTTTAGCACCTCTGCAATGTTGCATCGAAAAGGTGTGAACCTGGGCTAGGTTATGGCCATTTAGATTGCTAAAAGACTGTGTATCGTAAAAAAACCGGCAAACATTTAAAAAAATAAATATTTGTTTCACCTTTTTTTCATACCTTCTTCTAATTTGGGGGTTCTAATCCTTGCATACTCAAGCCAAAGCAATGAAAAGGAAAGTTTGGCCTATACACTTTTACCTTTAATAGGTAAGACTAACATTAACCTAATTCCTTAACTAATCCCATTGACTAATTGACAAGCATACAGCATGGAGAGGCCAATGATAGAAGAGACAGATTTGTTTCCCTATGTTACCAGTGATCACATTGTACCTCGAATGCTGTGGTGTAAATTGCGTTAATTACATGTTCGTTAAATATTCATTGAATTCTCCCAAGCATTGACCTATGTATGGCCATCCTAAACCAATAAATCCTATGTGTCAGGAAGTCTTAATATTTTCAGGAGCCTGAAGACAAGCGGGAGAAATGGCAAGCTTTACTCTAGTGTACAGTGGGTTAATGAGTTAAAGTTTAGGACAGATGCAATTGTCACACATGATTTATCTCTGTTCTGTGAAGACAGCCAAAGTCTCATCAATGGGGCTGTCAGATAATGGTGCTGCTGACTGTTTTCATCCTTCTGGGGTTATCTTAGCTCTAAGCGCAGACTGTCTATTTGTGTCCTGTCTACTGATCGGTATTCACCCATTACCTTCAGCACTCCTTACCCCAGGAGCTGTCTGTCTGATACAAGTCCAGCAAGTAGTCAGATAAATTTTGCACGTAGCTTAAAGTGTATTTCCACTTTTGCAGCCAAATTGGGATAACACCTACTTTATATGTCTTGCATGTCCCCATTCACATTGCATAACTTAAAAACAAGGATAAGGTAAATAAAATTGAAGATAAATTCAATATAATGGTAAGGAGGGGCTGTGAGTTAATGTTTACTATAATTAACCCTGTCTGTACTATGCTAGCAGATTTTTTTTTATGAGTTGTAAACTCGATTTGAACACTGCCTGTCCTAACAAGTAGCACAGATCTCAGGGCTTGTGTTCTGCATTGTATTGCAATGAGGGAAAACTCAATCTGACACTACTTTACCCCTCTATTTTCACTTTAACATTTTTCATATCGTGCAGTCTTCCCAAAAGCCTGCTTCAAGGTAACAGCTGGAAAGATAAAGAGTATTTATTTTAAAAAGTATCCTTTAGGTATGCTGTGTGAATGGGAACACATAACAAACATATACAGGGCTATTCACAAAAGGGTGAAAAGTTTGGAGAAGACAGGAGAAGTGAACAATCTGGTGCAACATAGCTGATTTGGAAAAATTCTCCAATTCAGCTCACTTTCCAGTTCAGCTATGTTGTCCAAGAGTGTTCATTTCTCCGGCCTTCTCCGAACTCTTCACCCTTTTGTGAATAACCCTGATAGTGAAGGGTTTCTCAAATTTGACTGCAAAAATGGAAATACACTTTAAAGCAGACTCTCCTTACTTCCCAATTTTCTGAGATGAAAAAGAGGGCCACCTTATAGTAGAACGTATGTTAGCATAGGACACACCCCACTGCCACGCCTCCAGTGATGTTGAAAAACCCAAAAGTGCAACTTTTCCACCACTAATGTTCCTTTATACTGGTCTTTTAAAATATCAAATGCAATAATTTTGTAGTTGGATAAAAGGTTAAAGTGACACTAAACTTAGGAGTGTAAACTTAAAAATGCATTAGAATACACTAACTATTAACATAAATGTATCTTATGTGTGTGAAGGTCTTGTTGCACACTTTACCAGATGTCCCAATAGCCGGGAAGGGTGTATCACTCGGCTGTTGATCCTCAAATCATCTCTGCATTGGTGCAGACACTGTCCTTCCTTCTGAAGGTTGGCTACTTTTGTTCCCCATGGTCCCTGTATGTGTTGTAAAGTAGTCTCTGCTCCAAGCTCACTCCCGTGATGGACTACAATCTCACATTTAATTTACTCATTTGTATTGATATTGTAGTCCATCACATGAGTGAACTTGGAGCGGTGGCTACTTTACAACACACACAGGGACCATGGGGAATAAAGTAGTCACCCTCCATAAGGAAGGACAGTGTCGGCAACAATTCAGAGATGATTTGATGATGTACAGCCGAGTGATACACAAATAAGATACATTTTTGTTAAAAGTTAGGGTACTGGAATGCATTTTTAAGACTTAACTCCTGAGTTTAGTGTCACTTTAAGTGCAGTATAATAATTTTGATAGATGGATATCTAATAAAACTATTTGTGATTATATACATTGGACCAAAAAGAGGGACATCTGTGGATGAAAGATTGACATCTGAGGTAGAAAGAGGGACAGTCCCTCCAAATGAGGGGAAGTTGGGAGGTATGGACTCGCTTGTGCTTCACTCAACCAAACTAATGCAGCCAAACTATCTAAGGACTGGTATGCTGCTATACATTATATTTTCATTTTTGGATTTAGATACATTTTAAGAAAATCCTGTGCTAAAAGGAATATTTAGGCTCTCCTTAGAAAAGATACCTGATTTTGCACAACTGCCGATGAGTATTTGTCTTGCAATCTTTGCCTATCTAATATACTAATGGTGCGACCTTTCCAGTATTTCTGAAATGCAAATCAGCCATGAAGCCAAGTTTGAAAGTTCTCTGAGAAAGTCACTTCTGGTAAAATGTGTCGGCATAGGATGGAATCTGGCTTTTATGGAGGCCTCTGTTCACAGAGAAATCTGACACTACTTGACTGTGGTTCTACTTTGACATGATATCCCATACAATCTACCTCTGTTGTAGCAGTACTGTCTGACCGAACCCCTATCTGTGTTCAATCTACTGCTATTGACTCTGCTGCTTTCTCTCTGCTTGCTTCCTCTGGGTCCCATCACATTGCACATTCCCCTCCCGTGGCCCAGAGCACGTACCAACATTATGCTCTCATGCAAATAGTGCACTAGGAGGGGCATAGTGCACTAGGAGGGACCCAAAAGGCTTTGGCACCAGAATCTTGATTAATGGCTTTTTTTTAAAGGACAGTTCATTCTGTACTTTCTTTGATGATAGTTGATTCATTGATATCCTGTTTTTTAGTTTCACATTTGTTGCTGACCTCACTCATCCTGGCCTCAATGGAACTGCAGCTGTGTTTGTTTTTCACTCTACTTTGAATTCTTGCCTCCGGTTACCCCTTGCCAAGCCCTTTGATTATGCTTCTATTTCATTCTTAGTTCAGTCTACAGCTTGCCCCCAATCCCCCCAACCCAGCTCATTTATGGACTGCAGTCTGTTTACTCTGAGGCTTAGAATCACTGTCCTGTTTAGTTTCCAAATTTTCCAGTTCAACCATTAGGTGCAGTCTGCTTCTGTGGGGCTACAGCCACCCCTTCCCGGTCTCTATAATCTACTGCATATGTTTCTGAGGACACCCGAGTGTTACTGCACAAATATAATGATTCCTTGAAGGGGGGTCTACTAATATTACAATTATTATTATTATTCATTTTTTGTATAGCGCCAACAGTTTGCACAGGGTTTTACAAAATAAAGGGGGGCAGTACAGTTACATACAATTCAATATAGGAGGGTTAGGAGAACCCTAATCATGAGAGCTTAAAATCTAAAGGTAGAGCAGCAAAGGTATAGTGATTGTTCCTTTTAGCTGGTTACTATATATTTTTTAAATATGTGACCAGACAAATCAGTAGGTTGTCATGATTTACATTTGTTCTGTGCAATAAAGATGTGATATATTCAAATCATATTATATAATTGAATTGAAGATATACCAAGTTTACCTTTTGTGGCATCTTGGTTCCTTTTCTTGTTTTGAAGTTTGGATTTTAAGGCCTTGCACCTCTGAGTGAGACTTTTCCCATGGCAGTATATATACAGTATGTATGTAGATACAGCAATACCGCTATAAGCTCAGCTTCCCACCATGGGTGCAGACACGGCTTTATTTTCAATCTACCACACTAATGGAGCAAAACACTGTAAACCAAAACCAGCATAAAAGCTACTTTACTCACTATGATGGTCCTTAGTATCCTCTCTTTCTCTCTCTGATGCGTTTTATCCAATAAGGGCTTAAACAGTAATTAAATTACACAGCTTTACTCATTGGCATTTAGTTTTACAACTGCTGTGGATAAAACCATGCCATGGGCTTAAAGTGACATTAAGCCTTCGTATTTCTTTTCTATATCTACTGCTAGCAAGCAGTAGATATATGCAATAACGTTAAACAGTTAACAAAAAGGTTAAAAAGCAGTAGAGGTCTTCGGCCTGGAGAAGAGGAGAGACACAGGGTAAGTGAATGCAGGCACCGTGCACCCGCACAGACTCCGTGGGACAGGAATAGATAGGAGTCAGAGCTGGATCACAGACCGTCAGCAGCCCTGGAGGGACTCTGGAAAACTACTGGAAAGAAGATGATCGGATCAAGAGGCATCATTTAAGGTAAAGTTTGTGTCCTCCCGTTACCCTAAGGAGAACTATGGGGAAAAGCCATAACCCTATAGTTCTCCTTTAAGACTCAAAAATAGTAAATTTGCACCTCCACGATCTCCCAAAAGCAGCCCAATTCCAGATAATAATAGTACCAATAATATCGGTGTTGATGTTGGAGGCCGCAAGATATCTTTATAATGCAATATTTCAGCATCTCTAACAAGTTTGGTATGGATAAACAAACTATAGAGAACAAAAAAGAACAAATGGCTGCACCCCCAGTGGGTTAAATGGGCCAAAATGTTAAAATATAGCATTAATAAAAAAATGTATAAAATTATTTAATGTATTTATGAATCCTATCTTGTAACATTTGAGCCCATTTAATGCTCGAAGGGTGCGTCCATGTTCGGTCTGAACTTTGAGGTCTATGAATAAGCCTTTTTGGGTGAAATGTGCCCAACAGAGAATATTTAAAATGGGAATTACTGTGGGCCATCCTAGGGAACAAAGAGGATTTTAAGCTGATTTCAGTCTGCAGCATTTTGCTCTGTTTGTGTGATGAATATATGTATGTGTACAGTAATATTCCCCATAGCTACTTATTACAATTGTCCTTTTTATGTCAACCCTCTCTAGTGTTTATCCTGTTTACATGCTTCCTTATTGGAATTCCTGAGATGAGAATACTATATTGCTCCTGTTTCTGTCCTCGCTCCTAATGGGTGTTTGGAGACTTGTTAAGCTTTTTGTCACATACGCATAAAATGAAAACTAAACTTCCAGGACAGTTTTTCAATGTCCACAGAAAGTTCTATTAACTCTACCAGACGATGCCTAAAGGACCCCCCGCAGCTATGCTTTCTGCATTGATCTTTGTTGGTGGTGGAGGTGGAAGCTAATGCATAGCTGCTAGTTTGCATTTTGTTTTTTTTAAATAAGTCAGCAGTTGGAATTTTGCTCACACACTTGGCATTACATCATTAGCGCTGACAATGTCACTGAAGCTACTGAGGTCCCTGGCCTTTTCAGCTGTGACTGACAAGAGAATACTGTCAATCAAACAAGGAGTTATTACATCTGAATGCTTAATTAATGTACACAGCTTGACTCATTTACATTTAGTTTTACAACTGCTGTGGATAAAACCATGTCATGCTTTAATCTGTTTCAAAATAATTTTGTATTTCTTCAGTGAAATTCTTTTAAAAAAAAACTTCAAAAGGACACTGATAACAATTTGTCTGGCCAACAGCAATGAATAGAAGTTTGTTTAGTAACACTCTACTGTAGAGTCCCCCCTCCTGCCTCCCACCGAAGCCTGGTGGAGGGGTTTATGAGCATTGGAATTGGGATGTCCCTCTGTATTCATGGTGTAGACAAGTAGATCTTCAATATATGCATTGAAATTGTGTGCTTTCTAGCCTTTTTATCTTCAGGCACCAAGTCCCTCTCCTGAGGAAGCCTATATAGGCGAAACACATAGAGAACTTATACATCAGCACCCCAAGACCAAGCTTTACCACATATGCCTTCTAGTGGCATGGTCACATGTCCTAGTCACATGTGTAGTCACGTGTGCCAGAAATCCAAGAAGTAAAAGGAGAACTAGTAATCTGCCCTTAGTAAACATGGCCACTGTCAGAAGACTGGGGAAGAAAAGAGAAGTAAGGTATGCAAAGAATAAAAAAAACGGCAAGTATGTGTTTGTAGATTGTCATTACTAAACATTTCTAAAGGTGTGTTTGTTGTTATTTTAAAGATATGGATAAAGGTCCACTTTAATAATTTGGATTATTTGATTATACAGTATAGTGTATATTTAGTGTTGTTCATATCTCTGCAATTCAACCCTACATAACCCCTGTTATTACAATGATTCTCACAATTGAAGCTGTAAAGCTGTCTTGCTCAGCTTTTTTTTTGGCTGTTTTATGGGGTTGCTCTAACAAAAATAATTTAGATCAAAAACATTTGTAGAATAAAAAAGTGGATGGTCACCAGTTAGGAATGGATTTTTTTCTGCTCCTACATTTTGCCCAACTTCAACTGCCCACCGCCGAAGCTTTTTCTGCGATACAGTGGAGTGGTAATTTTCCTTGTTTGTGCTCTTTCCTTCCTCTATGTTCCCTTCAGTACAGTGGAGTTGTCAAACACTTTGGTTCAGTCACCCCGTGGCTTCTTTTATGTCCTGGAAAGTAGAAAACACTAAGCACCTGAGTCTTCCTACCTGCCTACGATGTGATCACGCTTTCCCTACTGAATGGTAATTTATTTCATGATCCAGAAAACACAACAGAAAGACCCAGATTTTGATAGTCAGCAGAACTGGAAACTTGAGCAGGCAAGGCTAAGGAACCTAGGAACTAAAAATAACCCCTGAGTAACTGAACCGACCACATCTACCATAAACTGAAATATCTGTTTTGCATGAATTGGCCCTTTAAATTAGTTATTAGTGTGTTATATCAAGTGCACAGCCTCTCATAACCTGAAATTTCAGCCCAAGAGCCTCTCATAATCTTATATTAGCATTTCAAACTGTTTTATATATGAAATGCTTCAAGTAAGAGAGAATCTAAAATATGTATTGAGAACAGCGATGGTATTGTATAATTATTTCATACTGACACGGGTGCTCTCTGTGCAGACATCGTAATGAAGTGGCTGGTCTGGTACTTTGTCTTCTCTGAACTAGTGGACAGGAATAACTGCTTCATACCATCAATATCACTGACAGGCCACACTTTTTATGCTATCACTCTCTGTCTTTCATGAATAAAGTCCCAGGAAAGAAAAAATTGCCCTAGTTAGAGAGAGATGCTGTCATTGCAGATCTGTCATGAGGGAAGGCAATGTCTCAGATCCCTGGGAAGTAGAAGAGACATGTAGCTATTAAAATGTTACCCACAATACTCTTCTCTCACCCAAAAAGTCCTGCCAGCCATCTTTCCTAACTGACTAAACTTGTGTGTGCAATGTTCAGTTCCTATTTTGATAAAGTAGACCTTAAAGAAACATTTAAACGGTTCCTCCTTTCTTGGCAAATCTTTCTAATAGCAAATACAACAAAACAAAAAATCTAAATTCTACCACAATTTTTATTCATTTCCTTTAACTCAGAGTGCGGGAAGGGATTACAACCGTTGTTGACTTTTACTGATAGATATTTGAGTCTTCATTATATGGACATTGTGTATGTCCATCCAGCACACATACTTTAGAAACCATTAACATGTTTTGGTGCAAGGCCAATGGTGAAACTGCCTGAAGCAGGTATACGAATATGCCAGCACTTCCCAGATGTTCTCCTCTCTTTAGCTTCCCATATAAAATTGAACAATGATTTAAGAACAAGTAGGTCTCCTTAATCAAGGTACAAGCAAGTGGGACAACACAACAACCTATTTATACACAGGTCATCCAGTTAGAGTCAACCGCTCCTACCCATAATTCCATTGTGGGCAGACTTCTTTTCCTCTCTGAAACCATCACATTGCATGTGCAACAATATTTCCAAATTTGCTATGAAATAATGTACAATATTTAGCAGCTTACTTGTTATTATACAGGATCCAAGGTCCCCATGGAGCCTCCTAATGCACACCAGATCACCAGCAGCATAATGAAAGCAGAACTCGGTATAACTCATGCCTTTATGGGGACCTACATTTCTATCCTAGTGATAACTGTCCCAAGGACAGAAAATGAGGGGCAGATTTCCTTAACTGGGATGTAGAGAGCATCAAAAACCTGTTTGAGGTTGTAAAGTTTTCCTACTTTTTGAAAAAAAAGTTATCTTCAATTTGACTTTAAGGCATAATTGAGCCATAGGTAAACATCACATGTGTATTCCCCCTAGGGTTGCCATATTTTCTTCCAGAGAAACCCGAACTCTCTAGCGACACACAGAAATGTTTGGGGGATAATGAGTCACGGCTTATTCATATGTAAATAGTGTCACCCATTCATATGCAAATATCACTGTCAAGACTATTTTTAGTGGGGGGCTAGTAGCCCCTATCTTAATTTTGGTTGCCCCTGTCCGCCCGATATCATGTGTCGGGGTTTCAGCTGCCATGAAACCTGGACACAGCATTCAAATCAAAACCCGGACTGTCCGGGCGAATCCTGGACAGGTGACAACCCTAATTCCACCCCATATGTCAGTTCTTTTACTCATGTTCACTAACCATGTTCCCATATCACTGCATGCTAAGCCCCGAGCAAAGCAAAGAGAAGAGAAGATATAGAATGAACAAAGTATGAAGGGTTAAGCTGAGCAACATGAGGGAGTATGCAAGTCTGTTTGCACTGGTGATTTAAAAGCAGCCTAGAATTTATGATAATAAAACATAACCTACTGTTTTACGTCATCAACATCTCAAAATTATATCATACAAGGGGAAGAACAGCTCCATTAGTCCTCAAAGAATGCTACATATGGTGCAGACTTACGCCTGTTTACTTTTGACATAACTGAAAACTAGGGATTATTTTTCATTTGTTGCCTATTTTCTCTTAAAGTAGATGTAAATCTTAACTGGATGATGCTGAATGTGCTAAACCACTGTGGATTATAGACGTTAATATGCTTTTTAGCCCCCCAAAATACAATTTTCATATTTTTTTTCATCCTTTGTTGCATGTCAGTGGTACTGATCATACACTTGCTTATGCATTCACTGCTCATCATTGCTCTAAACCGGCTTCTTAAGGGCTCAAACAGACAGGTGCACACATCCATATAGCGTGCACGCCCGTAAAAATACCCGATCCCGGAAGGGACAGGTCCTGCGTGTAATTGTGCACAGCAGCCTTTTCTTCCCTGTGGCAGTAAGTGGCTGCATGTAATTATACACTGTCACATGCACACCCGAACCTGCACATCTGTGCGAGTCTGGGTGCCCGCACTTGGATGCAATTACACACAGCGTGCATGCCGTATGGACATGTACACCCATCTGAATGAGCTCTAATAGTGATAACTGTGGACACGATGTGTAGACATGGCCGCTTGTAGTCTCCACCAGAAGCACCTGTGACATAGTGAGAATGCATGAGCACAGTTGGGTGATGGTTGACGTATAAAAGGAAGTGCCTGAACAAGGACCTCCATAGCAGGCTCGCCAGGGTTTGTTTTAATGAAAGATGTAGATTAAAAACAACTTTTCAGCGATTTCTGTATACCGTGGCAAAGAAAAATGTTCCTTCAAGCAGTTAAATCCGACAGCCAAGTCTAGAAATAAAAACATTTTACTGCCTAAACTGATGCTGCACTGAAAGCATAAATTGTTTTAGCGAAGTGGTTAATATAACCTTTATGCACATAAATTGCAAATGTATATACAATACATAGCAATTCTGTGCAGAACTGCAAATAGAAAGCCCCACTGTTGAGCTTCGGCAGAAATAACTGATTGGGCTGCGGTATGTAGAAGGCGTGGGACGTAATTCGAAAAAGGAGTTTACTTAATCAGGTTTTAACAATAGGGAATTCAAAAGTACAGGCTGCTTGGTCTATTACTTCAGCATCTTGTTATTATTTGATTTCAGCTTCTTCCAAAGCCCCGTTGTACCATGGGGTTTATTGGTAGAGTTTAGAACACAAGTAATCTAATATGAGCAATGTTTCAAAACCTCAGCTTTGCTTGGAAAAATAATAGCAATATTTCACTGTGGGACGAACGGGGAATTCAGAAAGGAAGGTATTTGTTGTTGTGTACCCAGAGACCCGTGCATGTACTTTCTTGTACAAACCTGATTGACTTCTCGTGATTTAAAATGTCAATGATGTACAATCCCTTACTTTGCTTCTGTGCCCCTGATTCATGGTGTAAACAAGCTGTTGCTGCTGGCTGGCTTTTAAGAGAAAAAAAAAATCCACAAGAAAAATTGTATTTGCATTCACACAAATGGAAAAATATAACTTCTTATACCTCAGCGGTGTAGCAATTGCCGCTTGGGCCTTGATACAATGGTGCTGAACACTAATCTTGGACATTAAAACTTAAATTCTTCCCTGTTGGCAGAATACACAGTTAAAACACAATTTAAATACATATATAGTATGGGAGCTGTTTAACTTGCCATTACGATTTGTATTTCTATCCATTCAGTCCTAAATTTTACACAGCCATGTCCGACAGACAGCAGAGCCGGCTTGGTGACCTTACTTTTCTTTACTGTGGTTATGCAACACAGACAGGTCACCTCCCAGTTCTTAGCCTATATTTGGAGCAGCTGCAAACCTATAAGGTTATTAAACTGCTCTCTTCTCGAGCCAGCATGCTCATTGTCAGCGTATGCACATGCAGAGTACCTGCTTAGCCCTAAGTGCTACCCTTGCCTTATTGTGTTGTTGTTCAGGTGCTTACAAGAGGCTGACATCACGGCAAATTCATACATTACTACATTAATTATTATTTTTTTTTTTTTTGCCTGGAGTTTAGACAACATTTTTGCCTTTTTTTGGTGGCTTTTTCAGATAATTAATTGCCATCTTTAGTTCCCCAAGGACATCTGGGACATCTATTATCAAATTAAAAGGTGTACCAAAAGGGAGTGCATACAATAGGTATGCAATGAACACTTAGCTTGAGAGATGTCTCACACAACATACTGGTGCTCTTCACCTTCCCCGGCACACTTAAGTGGGTGCAGCTATCTGCACTCTTTTGGCCAGCCCAGCATCCCCTGATCAGCTGATTGATAGAGCAGATTGGAAAATCTCAGAATGAACACAGTTGGCAGCCAATCAGGAGCCATCAGAATACTTTGAAGACAGTGGGAGATTCCTCAATCAACAATCGTAAGCATTGATGAAGGAATCTGGTATATTTTCTTTGTTCAGCCCGCAAGTTGAACAAAATATAAAGGCATATGGGCATTTTTACTTTTCTTGCAGCAACAGGCATCACCCAACCAGGCCAGCAAGAACACTTCAGCAGTACATCAGAGGGAAGACTATCAGGGTTATTCACAAAGGGGTGACGAGTTTGGAGAAGGCAGTGAGCTGAATTGGAGACTTTTTCTAAATCGGCTATTTTAACCTAGATTGTTCACTTCTCCTGCCTTCTCCAAACTCTTCACCCTTTAGTGAATAACCCTGTAGGACAATTGCCCACCTGAGATTTTGAATCAGAGGAGGTTAGAATAGAGCAGGCTGCATCTTCAATTTGATTGGCACATGTATGGGGCACCAGACCCACCACAGTCATCTGTATTGCCTGTGGTCTCCTTGCAGCTGATCTTTGCCCATCACTGACTTACAATGTACCATTCCTTGTTCTGCTCGGTCCAAGGGTGAGTGGGGATTAGGCACTGGACCACCAATTTTCTCCAGTCAAATTAGAGCAATATTTGGGCCTATTTTTTCAGTTCCAGTAGCTCTTCATAAAATGGTGGACCTCCAAAGGGAGGGGATGCCCAGAATGAAGACTAAAAAAGAGCACCAGGTAATCATCTCAAGAGTCCAAAAAAAAACAACACTTTATTGGCATCGCAAATTGTGACAAGATGATATGCACATATCAGGCTATGCATATCTTCTTGTCGCCATTTGTGAAGCCAATAAGGTTTTTTTGGGTCTCCTGAGATGATTACCTGGTGCTCTTTTTCAGTCTTCATCCACTGTTCTGCACTGTGTCTCTGTGTAGAGGCGATGAGTACTCTCCTTGTCGCACTCCTTACCGATATGTCCCTTGTAGTGGGGGGTGCTCGCAGTGACCGCGGATTGCGCCGCGAATGTCAGCAAAATTGTAGAACTGTCACGAGCTCTTTTTCAGTCTTCATCCACTGTTCTGCACTGTGTCTCTGTGTAGAGGCGGCCATCATGGTATAGGGAGGGCTAGGCTTCCTCATGTAAGGAACATCCAGCAAAGACAACGGTGAGCATCACAATAGTGATATCGCTAAATCTCAGTCCACAATTCGAGAGTAGTGGTCAGAGGTAGCAGTGCCTTATATCACACACTGCAGATAAACAGCCATGAGGATTTAGGCACAGGACAGCATAGACACCCTCACATACCAGGAATTGCACAGGAGAAATTCCAGACAAACGGAGTAAATATTTCAGGGTATTGCTTAGACACAATTTATATTTCTACATGTTCCCTAAAAATCAGGTCAGGTCCAATTTAATGCCACCCAATACTGATCATACAGTTCCAGAGAGACATTAGCAGGTTCAGTTCAGTTTTAGGAGGAATTCAAGAAAAAGGGTAGATTTTTCAGGATACTGCACAGGCACAATAACCATTTCTGGATATTTCCATTTACAAAGCAGATCTGCACTTTTTTTGCCCAGGTCCATTTTAGGACAACTGTCTGTACTGTGTGGTGGCGGGGTCTGACAAGTTTTGTTCTGGTTAGATATAGACTGTACCTTTGTAGGTGAATAAAGTGACACTAACTTCAGGAGTTAAAGGCATTCAAGGTCCTTAGTAAAATGTACCTTATTTGACTACAATCTCAAAAGAAATTAGTAAACTAAACGTGAGATTGTAGTCCATCACAGGAGTGAGTTTGGAGTGGTGGCTACTTTACAACACACACAGAGACCATGGAGAACAAAAGTAGCCCCCCTCCAGAAGGAAGGACAGTGTCAGCCCCAAGTCAGAGATGATTTGAGGATCTACAACCTAGTGATATACAAATAAGTTACATTTTTATTAATAGTTAGGGTACTGGAATGTATTTTTAAGGTTTAACTCCTGAGTTTACTGTCACTTTAAATGTATGCTGGAAACTGTCTTCATTTGCATTAGTCTATGTATAACTATTAAGCATCTCCTGCAGACTGATTTTTTGCTGGAAGACACATCCAGGGCAATTCTGAAGTCACAGAATGTTATAGAAGTTTAAAAAGACAGCTAACACTTTGTAAGGTGTTGGTACTCAGGCGAACAGGTTCCTTGCTGTGGCTAATGAACAAAGCCGTGCATTCTGACCTTCCTAACACAGTTGGGTGTTCTCAGTCACAGCAGTACAAGCAAAGTGATCCTTGTCGCTCAATACCTAGAAAACACTAGAAATGTAACGTTAAAGCAATTTCCTTTATTAGAAGTATAGCATCAAATAAAGAATGCAAGATTCACTAACTAAAGTGTCTGCTTACCAATAGCTTTAGGCCCTTGTCAAGTAGCACTTACTCAACCCCCACAGGACATATGAATCTTGGTGCTCTAAAATCCTCTGTCATTGCTAGCCTGTCTATGGTCCCTCTTATACCCATTTATTTATTTCCTAATTACTGTAGTAAAGTTTAACAAATTTAGAGTGCAAGCTTTTTGCACATTACATTACAGACCACTACTAGGCCAATGGCGCAGCCCAGCTCTCATCCTGGTTGAAAAATGCTTGTCAATGTTGCACCAGTGGAAGCATCAATGTGACACCTTGATTATATAAAAGTGTATTGTTCTCCCAAATTATCTTGCGTAAGGCATTCAAATATTTTTTTTCAGGGCCCATAGGAGTTTAAAGTGTATGTAAACCCTAACAATAAACTTCTCTTATTTGCTACCTTTTGGTCAGTTACATGTACCATTGGAAGCATTACCCTATACCTGTTTGATAAGTGCAAAAACATACCTGCTGACCTTGTCAGAAATTTAGCTCTATCCTGTGTCCTCTGCTGTACACTTCCTATGTTATCTCAAAGAGCACTTCTTGTTCTTGGATTGCAGAATGATTAGTAAGCTGCAGGGATCTGAGAGTGGGAGTTGTTAAGTAGCTTAGCAAAGGACACTGGGCAGCGCTGACACCATTCAGTCCCAAATAAATGCTGTGTGTTGTCAGCCGACAACAGGACTAGTGCATTTCTAGCAGATCGACAGGTTTTCTGTGCTCGCAGGATCTTCAAAGGAAAATAACATGATGAAAAGTGCATGTATTGCAGAGATGTACTGATTATGTTATTTTATTTACTTTTCCTTGATGTATTCTTTAACTGAGCCCCTTGTCTAAATTTTACTCCTTAGATCATGGGCATCAGCTATTTATGGGTATATTAAAATGTAGTTACACATTTATCCACATTTCCAACCAATCTGATATTGTATTTAGTTCAGATTTTGATGGTTGCTGTAACTATTGATAAATAGAATAATGTGTCTACATAGATGTACCATAACTGTTGACATACAACATACACTAGTGATGACGTCACTGGGTCAAAAATAAGGTATATAATGAAAGTAGGAAGATTTTATTTAAAAATTCAATTAACATTTTGATGAGGGGAGAAAGGAGGAACCAAGGAAGGAAAAATATAAGCAAATCAAACTTCACTTTAATGTTCAAACTTCAGTCTACAACAATAGTACAGGCAGTCCCCGAGCTACGAGCATCCGAGTTACGTACGACTCGTCCCAGGCCGTTCCTTGCTCATGCCAATGCTCGTAGTACTAGAGGGATCCTAAGGAGTGATAAGTATAATTACTCCAAGTACCGGTTAAGCAGCCAGAAGATGCCTCAATGGATGCTGGTGGTACATGCAGTCAAGGGGGGTGGAGAGTGGCTGAGTGCTAGTACAGAGTGACGCCACTAAGAACCAGTAGATTACAGGAAGTTAGATATGCAGACGAGGAGTGTCAGACTTTTCTTATGGGTCTGGTACTGTACAGAAAGTTGGATTGTAAGCCTCTACGTACAGTGTACAGTACTGTACACCTTTTGTCTTCACTCTGTTACAATGCCAAAATGCAAATCTGATGCAAGTGCTGGTGATACAGCAAAGAAAAGAAAAAACATTACCATGAAAGAAAAAGTAGAAATAATAAAAACATCAGAGAGAGGTGAAACTCCATTATCCATTGGCAGAGCATTAGGTTAGAGTCAGTCAACAATCGCAATAATTTACAAATATAAATTAATGGAGCATGTTAAAGGCCATACCCCAATGAATGCTATGACAACCCAAAATTCGCAAAATCCAATTGTCACAGGGACAGAGAGTGAGGTAAAATATTCTGAACAGGGTCACAGACAGCAAAACAAACGTTATAGGGAATTAACCCTTCCCTATGCTATCCAAAAGTAAAAAAAATTTTTTTTGGCTGGAGTTACACATAAAAAATGTACCTGTTCCAGCTTACATACAAATGTACCTTAAGAACAAACCTTCAGACCCTATCTTGTTCGTAACCCGGGGACTGCCTGTACACTTCCTTTAAACCAGATGAAATTAAGAAACAATAAATCAATTTATATCGAGTTAGGAGTGACGTTTTGTGACTTTCTGTCATTTCTGCTGCCACTGACAAAATGGAAGCTGCATCCTTTCAATCACAGATTCCTACTTAGTAATTCTGAATATCTATCTATCTATCTATCTATCTATCTATCTATCTATCTATCTATCTATCTATCTATCTATCTATCTATCTATCTGTCTGTCTGTCTGTCTGTCTGTCTGTCTGTCTGTCTGTCTGTCTATCTATTGAATTTTGTGACTAGCGGACTTAGGAACATAAGGTATAGGGCACCTGTATCTGTTTTTTGCTCTGTAGGGTGCGCTGACTTGTTTGCTTCATTAATCAACAAGCATGTCATGTGAATTCCTAAGCAAACGTGTTGATTTTTTCTACTTTTTTCCAAAGCTAGAATAGTACAGTTGCAATCATCTCACAGTTCATGACCATTGCCCAACCAGAGAATGTAGCTTACCAGCAGAGCAATCAAGATCATTTAAGGGAGCCTGATGGAAGCCCAAGGGATCAGCTGCATGTTCACGTGGCAAAGCCTATTGATTTCTCACAGAAGGATAGCTTTGCTTAAGTACACTGCCTAATGTTGTGCAGGGTAATGGGGCAACATAGGACAAACCTCAGTAATCTTGTACAAACCGTAGATTTCTAATAGGATTTCAAATAGCATCAGCCTCTGGCCAAGGAACACAATTAGGAACTGAATTACTTGTAACAACAAAGATGATATTATGTTGTTTCACCAATAATGGCGTTATCAGCCAAAAAATAAGGAACAAACAAATTACTATATTATTACTATCATCTGTCATAGACGACAGAGAGAGTGAAAGTAGAGAGGGTAAAAAAAATAGATATTGCTATTACTGTCCGATATTTATAAAGCCCCAGCATACTATTTAATGCTGGGCATTAACACTAAACTCCTGGTAGAAATAAAACTAAAAAAAATACTTTTACAGCCCAATTCAACTATCAGTTTGAATTAAATATGCATTCCAGGTGCATGAAAACCAAAGATGTGCAAAGGTTTATTTCCTTTAAAAAGTAGCCACAGTAGAAAAGCCTACCCCTGCCAGAATGCTGCAGAGAAGGTCCCTTGACATGTGTGCAGAAGTAGTGGTCTCTCTGCAGAGGTCTGACACAACCCCTTGCTGGGTCATACCTTTCCCCTATTAGATGTGCAAAGTCTTATGGTTTGTTTCCTTTAGAAAGCAGCCATAGTAGAAAAGCCTGCCCCTGCCAGAATGCTGGAGAGAATAAACCTTTGAGCTCTGTACGGAAGCAGTGGTTACTCTGCAGAAGTCTAAAATGCCCGTTGCTGACTCACACCTGTCCCCTGTCAACATACTGTACAGGAGGACCTTAGATCTCTGTTCGGAAGCAGTGGTCTTCCTGCAGAGGTCCAACATGCCCCTTGCTGACTTACACCTATATTTCTGCAATCAGCAAAGATCAGCTCTCTGCTAATTGAGAGCTCTACCTCTTACTCAGCAGGGAGCATGTCTGATCTTTGGAGAGAGACCACTGCTTCCACACAGACATTAAAGGTCCTTTTGTACAGCAAGCTGGCAGGGGGCAGGTATTACTTAGCAGGGAATATGTCAAAATCTGCAGGCGAACCACTGCTTCTGCACAGATATCAAAGGTCCTTTTCAACAGTATGCTGAAAGGGGACAGGTGTTACGCAGTAGGGGATGTCTGAAAATCTGCAGAGTTCAAGGATCCTTATCTACAGCATACTAGTAGGGAACAGGCATTTCTACTTAGGCTGTGGCTCAGAGCTGTAAGACTTTGCACACCTTTTGTTTTGATGCACCTGGAATGTTTTTAGCTTATTTTAGTTAAAAGTTCAGTTGGTCTTTACTGCTGTGTGTATTTCTTTATAAATAAGTCAGTGTATGTTTAAATGCAGCTAGCACAAATACATGAATCTGTCTTGATATCAACTGAAGACAAAAACAGACCTGCAGTGATCTGCCATCGAATTGCTTAATTTTTACATGGACATTTCAATACTAATAAAGTTTTTCAGCCACATAAAACTAATAAGGGTTACAATAACTTTTCCTTACTTATCTGGCTGCAGTAGCGTAACCAGAGTTATGGGCGCCCGGGGCAGAACATTTTTTTATGGCTGCTCCAGGTGTAAAAGCGGTAACTCTGACACTGGTTATATAATAACAGAATGAACAAGGATCCACTGACGGAATATGTTAAAAAAACATTGGCTGCCCTGAAAAGGAAAACAAATAAAGCTGGCCATACGCCTATAGATTATCTCCAGATTTTCTATGGTGAGATGGAAAAAGTGCAACAGATTCCTCCATCTACGCTACACTGTGTTGATCGCTGGGCCAAATTCAGTATCTTGCTAGTCGGTTTGGATTAGATGCAGGCATTGTTCAGGTGTTTTGAGAGCCAGCTGGGCCAAATAGCAAGATACTGACGCTCGGGCCAGTGGGAGATTCCCCCATCCACACAGTGTAGCATAGATGGAGGAATCTGTTGCACTTTTTCCATCTGAACATAGAAAATCTGCAGATAATCTATGTGTATTGTCAGTTTAAAGCAGAGGCTGCCACAGTTACTTCCCAGATTATGTACCTAGGTAATGTATTCTTTTACGTCTGGGTATATTAATCATTCGTACTCTTTGCACATGTTCTTGTGGTGTATTCTTTGTTTTCTATAACAGGAGTTAAGGCTACTGCAAGTGCCATGTTCTATTGCTTGTAAACTTGTCTTGTTCAATCTAACACAGTCTGCTTTGAGAAACTGTCTTGGGATAAGGAGGGATTATGACAAAATATTCTACGTGTTTGATGAACTCGTACTAGGAACTCTGCGCCTGGTGTTTGGGCGAGAAGTAATGTCTGTAAAGCCTGCAGCGAGGAATAAAAGCCGCTGACATATGGAAGTTCACATTAGTAAGAAGAGTTGCACAGGTCAGCTTTAACCTGAGGATATATGTGCTGAACACTTACTGGGGTTGTAGTTATACTAAGGCAGATAAAAAGGAGCAACACTAAAGCTTGAGTGTATCTAAAGCTGTTTTTTTTTGTTGTTTTAGTTTTTTTTGTGTAGAGTGGGGAATATTTGAAGTGGACCTGAACTCAAAAGGAAAAGATCATATACAGGGTTATTCACTAAAGGGTGAAGAGTTTGGAGAAGGCAGGAGAATGACCAATTTAGGGCAAAATAGCCGATTTGAAAAAATTCTCCAATTCAGCTCACTTTCCAGTTCAGCTATGTTGTCCTAGATTTTCCACTTATCCTGCCTTTTCCAAACTCTTCACCCTTTTTGTGAATAACCCTGATAGAAGTACCTTTAAAATTCTACCTTTTGTCTGGAATTCCATCTGAAAAATAGTCATGCACCATACCTCCCAACTATCTCTCATTTTGAACCAAATCCCTCTGTCCCTTTTTCCTCCTCAGTTGCCCTTTTTTTTGGTCTCATGTAAAGATATCTATAAAAAGGTTCTATTTAACTACCAGTAATGTAATTCTTATCTCTTAAGGAAAAGTATTGGTGAAAAATAAAACAATTCTGGGTTTAACTAATACATTTTGGCAAATAAAAACAGCTTAGGCTGAAAAGTATCCCTCATTCCCATTTCAGAAAGATGGGAGGTATGCATGAAATTTCTAGTTTGGGAGTGTGCCCATTTATTGTAGTCCTGATGAACGGGCCGCCTTAACCCCCAAAACACCTTGGCACCTCCTTTGAAACCTGCTACTAATAAACATTATCATGACCATCAAAACCTTGTGGCTCTCTCATTCCTCTCAGAACCAGTTGTGTAGTGCATGGGATCATTCCATCTGTGAGTTGTATCTCATGTGGACTTGCAGAACAGACACTTGTTTGAGAGACAAAGCCTTGTTGTATGGTTCAGAGACCGATCTGCCACAATTGTCTTCCCTAAAGCTACCAGAGGAGAAAAAAGGCACACTTCCCACTCTTATTAGAGCTAAGTCCTGCTTCCCATACTCTTAGATCTTACCTACTTTATTTATGATAACTGTAAAAAGTTAGATTGCGGAATTTGTGTTTCACAATGTGGTTCTGAGAAGCTGGCGCCTGATTCTGCTGGTAGAAAGGTCAAACCGTACGGAGGAACATGAGCCTTAAAAAGGACAATTTCAAAATACAATATACTAAAATCTTAATTATGGAAAAACCAAGCACGGTATCTACTTCTGCATACCTCCTCCTTCAAAGCTTTATGTTTTCAGGATCAGTTCTTTGTATTGCGTTGATCCTTGCACAGGACAGTGAGAGACAAAAGAGTGAAACTGGTATTTGTTGGGAGAGAGCTCCTAGTGCTAAGAACGTTGCCGTTTACCATGAGTCCCAGACACTCACCCTTCATGTATCCCAATCCCTCACAGTAAACCTCACTAATGCACAAGTAGCCCCTTATTTACCTACTCACCTCTCCCGGGATGGTATTTACTGAGCCAAAGACAAATCTATGCACCAAAAGTATAATTAGTTTAATGTTTAGGAATTTGTTTAAGGGTTAGGTCAGTGCAAATTTTTTCAATTTTTTTGGACATGGAGGAAGCCTTAAAAAAGGGTTCCCCTGTCAGGGAATCCCTGCCAATGATTACTACATTTACAGCTCATAGTACATTAGTATGATGTCAGTGGGAAGAATGTTCCTTACATTTGTGGTCCGTGGGATGAATCTCCCTCTTACAGACTGCAAAAAAGATCATTGGTGACAGTGGTAACGTACCCTGGTTGGGAAAGGCTGGGTCAGAACAGAAAGCATTATAGTTTTTCTCAACCTGCCCATCAATATCAGCACCATGGACAGCACATAAGATAGCATTTCTTACTATTCATTGTAAAGAAAACTTCAGGCACTACACTATCAGCTCTGGTGGAGACTACAAGTAGCTGTGCTATCACACATTGCACAGTCATGGTCCAGAGAAAAGATATGCAGTTGATGCTGGAGCGAGTACAGGTAGACACAGGAAGTGGTTACAAGAGATTGAAGGAGATCCACATTGAGTTTCAAAAAATATTTAAACATAAAGAGAAAATAGAATTCTATGAAAACCCCCACCATTATAGTATAGTATATGATTCAGGATGCTTTAGAAAAATTGCTTTTAGATGTACTCTGCTTTAAGGGGTGTATTTATAAAACGTTCACAGAGCTGAATGTCTTAGTTGTAGATTTGCACCACACTATGGCCACTAGAAGGAGCCATCTAGTGGCCATAATGGCAGCATCCAGCAGATCCCACATTTCTGCTGAGTATCACTGCAAGTTACATGGGCAGCTGCTGCAGGGCCCCTACAGCTCCCTCTATACAATGCTGCAGCTAATCGGGGTCAGCATTCCATTGCCATGCTAACCCTCGACCAATTACAACTATCTGCAGCTACTGACGATTCCCTGCCCACTCCACTGAGCTAGTTCTGGTGTGGGCAGGAGAGGCAACTTGTATGGGAGAAATAAAGTAATAAACACAGGAAAAGAGAGAAGGGGGTGCAGGAGGGGGGGATTTTATATGTGCAAGGGTAGTAATTTTATGTGTATAGGGGGAAAGTGTATAATTTTACATGTGCAGGGATAGTATTTTTTTATGTGTACGGGGGGAGGAGGTAATGTGTACAGTGTGCAGGGTAAAAAAAAAAGAGGGCAGTGTTTGCAGGGAGGGGGGAAGTGTGTTTGTGTGGGAGGTCAGTGTGCGCAGGAAAAACTGAGGCCATATATATGGGGAGCACTGTGTGGAGGGTAATAGGGGGGCAGTGTGTACAGTATGGGTCTGTACAGATGAGAAAGTGGGCAGTTTGTGCAGGTGAAAAGGGGGCAGTGTGTAGGGAGGACAGAATCAGCTGGTCCCCTGAGCACTGACCCTGATATCCTATTTTAGGGTGACTCCCTTCTCAAGCAGAGTGCTATACATTCACCCTTGCATGTGCTAGTAAGCTGTGTGTGTCTCCACAAACACACAGACACAGCAAATCAAGCTACTCCCCTTACCCCTGGCCCCCTCTCCTCCCTTCTCCAAGCTAGTAGATGAATACTTGCTGGAGTTTGCTCTGTCCCTTGTGATTTAGTACTGGACAGGAAGTTTAGGGAAGCTGAGCTGAGAGACTTGGAAGCAGCTGTTCAGAAACATGATGACTGTAAGTATTTGGATAAAAAAGTAAAGCAATGCTTTGCTTGACAACATATACTATTATACTTGTTTGCTCTGGATTCATTATTGAAAAAGGTTTGAGAGTTTAATACTACTTTAACCTTGCCCATTTTTCTCCACCATCTGCCACAGATCACCATTTAACTGATGTGTTCCCTATTTCGCAAGTTCTGTTATTCTAACATACAGTACCTCCCATCTAAATGATTTGGATAGTATGATATTACTCAGTGACCTGACTTGGCATTCAGCCTTGTGCAGTAATGTGGTTTCTGTACTATATTATTATTATCATTATTATTATTACTATTATTATTGTTATTACTATTATTATCACTATTATTTTCTTTATAAGAATTACCTTTTTGAATGATCCACTGCTAGCTATGTGATTTACCATTAGACCTTCAAAACATTAGGAAAGTTATTCCTTCGTCTGGGCAATGAAAGAGCTTATAATTCAGAAAGAGAAAAGAAAACAAAATGTTCTTTGACTGTGAGAATTACAGTTTAAATTGTAGTCTCTTGTCAGCAGTTTCCCCTTACTTTGATTTCTTTTCACACTGTGAAGAATGATTCAGACAGGAGACAATAGCAAGATGTGGGCTGACCAATAGTTAGAAATTGGAGGAGCCGTCGAGGTTCTCGCACCTCTCTAGATCTGCCACTGGGCTCTCAGCGGGGAAAGAATAACTGCAGTTTTTGGAATTGTCACTGATTGTTTGTTTGTTGTTTTTATATATTTTGATCAGAAATTGTGAAAATGCAAACAATGAGTATTCATGAGCTGAATATCAAATACACTAAAAATAAATAGAAACTGAAACCTGACATGTTTTGGATCATTATGGGGCATGTATGACTTACAATCAGTCCTAGAATAAGGAAGGCTTGATGAAGAGACTGCATGACTGAGGCCAGGAATTGAGCCCAGGAAATGGTTAAAGAGACTCCGTCACCACCTCAAAAAATTGCAGATAAAAGCACAGAAAAATCAAGTAGTTTAAATGCATACTTGCCGGTTTTTTGCTTTCCTAAAATGTAACTTGCAATGTGCCTTTGAACTAGCAATGTGCCTTTGAACTTGCTATATACTGTATCTATATGTATATGCCAAAGATAAATACAAAAATATCCCCTCCCCAGATTAATCCCCAGGTCTCATCAATGATGTTGGATGATCTGGATCACATTTGCATTCATGGCTCAAGCATCAAATGTAACTTAAGTAAACTCAATGACATAGAGTTCACAAACTGTTGAAAAAGTCGCCTTCATGATAATTTATGCCCCCCGTCAACCCGACTTCATTTTATCTTAATGCTATGGCAACAATTCATGGAAACTGCTTTGTTCATTGAAATATACCGTCCTACAGTGAAAGGCATATGTTCACTTTGAGCTTTACCACCCTGCTACATTTCATAAAAGTCACACTAATGTGATATCATTTTTAACAGCACACTTTGTTGCTTGCATGTTGCAATTAAATTATGGGGGTGTGCAAAAAAATGACATGTTTTGTAGAAAAAATTACAAAAAATGCATTGTTTTCTAATTTTTTACTATTTATTTTGACTGTTTATTTCTAATAAAAACCCAGGAAGTAAAATATACACTCACCGGGCACTTTATTAGGTACACCTTGCTAGTAACGGGTTGGACCCCCTTTTGCCTTCAGAAGTGCCTTAATTATTCATGGCATAGATTCAACAAGGTGTTGGAAACATTCCTCAGAGACTTTGGTCCATATTGACATGATAGCATCACGGGCCAAAAGTGTGCCAAGAAAATATTCCCCACACCATTACACCACCATCACCACCAGCCTGCAGCGTTGATACAAGGCAGGATGGATCCATGCTTTCATGTTGTTTACGCCAAATTCTGACCCAGCCATCCGAATGTGACAGGTGAAATCGAGACTCATCAGATCAGACAACGTTTTTCCAATCTTCTAATGTCCAATTTTAGTGAGCCTGTATGAATTGTAGCCTCCATTTCCTGTTCTTAGCTGACAGGAGTGGCACCCGATGTGGTCTTCTGCTGCTGTAGCCCATCTGATTCAAGGTTTGACGTGTTCAGAAAAGGTATTCTGCATACCTCGGATGTAATGAGTGGTTATTTGAGTTACTGTTCCCTTTTTATCATCTCTGCCCATTCTCCTCTGACCTCTGACATCAACAAGGCATTTTCGTCCACACAACTGCCGCTCAGTGGATATTTTCTCTTTTTCGGACCATTCTCTGTAAGCACTAGAGATGGTTGTGTGTGAAAACCCCAGTAGATCAGCAGTTTTTGAAATACTCAGACCAGTCCTGTCTGGCGACAACAACCATGCCACCTTTAAAGTCACTTAAATCCCCTTTCTTCCCCCATTCTGATGCTCGTTTTGAACTTCAGCGTGTCGTCTTCACCACGTCTAGATGCCTAAATGTATTGAGTTGCTGCCATGTGATTGGCTGATTAGCAATTTGTGTTACCAAGCAATTGAAAAGGTGTACCTAATAAAGTGGCCGGTGAGTGTATGTTTTGCTACCAAAGTTGCTACCAAATTAAAGCCCTATCCCTCCCCCCAAAAATTATGTATAATACATTAGGGTATTCAACAAAACCTAAAAGATATGAAGTGTGAAACAGAGATATCACTGAAATTTAAAAAAAAGAAAAAAACCACTCTGGGACTCCTGGGGTAGTAAGGGAGAAAAAGGCCCAGTGGTTAGGCTAGAATTAATTCCAATTAGAATTAATACATGTCAACGTGAAATTGTATTTTATTATGCACAAATACCCCCTCATATAAACTTTTAAAAAACACATTTCTCCTAAATTCCCTTTTGAATCATTTATTTCTTTTTAATAACAATATTTGAAGCTTTAAAAGATATAAAATAGTATCCCGGGAAAAACACAAACACATTAATGACTTTTTACTGAAGCCATCGGGTCAGTTGGATCACAAGTAGAAATATTGTACTCGAAGGTAATAAAATATGTGGGGTTGGGAGCCATTTCTAGTTAATTCATTTCTTTGTGCCTCAGGCACTGAAATGCAAAGCTCTGGAAACGTATTCTGACTGCAGTTTATGTATGTTTGCTGCCTCACCATTTCCATTATAAAAATACCTATCACTAGGCCATGGATGAGTCTGCAGGCTCAAGAATTACTGAGAATGTATATAATAAGCGACCAGACAGTGGCAGAGCTAAGGAACAAAGGGCCCTGGTGCAAGATTTTTTTTGGGCCCCCCCAAAATAAAAAAAAACACACCAGGGACCCCGCAGAGAACCAGACATTTATCATTGGGGGAAATAAGGAGGATGCCAATGCTGACTGAGCTCTGAAAATGCTAGTTCCCTGACTGTCATGCTAAATCATGCTTCTGACTTCAACACATTTTTAGTTGGGCGTTGGGCTGCCTCTCATTTCTATCACATAGACGGCCCAACAGTCAACTGAAGGAGCTTGCACAGCAGGCTGACAATGCTGCAGTTAATTGCCAGGCAGCGGGACTTGACTGATAAGAAACTTTCCAACAGATTTAAAAAAAAATGATTTGCTTAAGAAAGCTGTAAACTGTGAGGTATGATACAAAACATAATGAAAAAAAAGTCGTTATGAGGAGGGGTCAATGGTGTCCGCTTGCCAAAATAAGGTTTTACTAAATCCACCTCGTGTCCCCAGCCACAACCCACATCTAGTCGAGGACAGTTCCAGCATTAACCATTCCCAACTTTCCAAGGGGGCTGAGCCCACCGTCAACAAAGTGGCACCAATGGGGGAAGCACCATACCACGATGGCCCCTCGTTTTGTGACCCTCTCACCTTTTCCAGAACCCCAAAGACCCCCTAACCTCCAAGGTGACAAACCCATATATAAATAACAAACCAACAGCAACCTTACATAAGGTATGGCGGGTGGGACAACCTGCTTCCTCTGTTGACTTTCCAGAAAGGACTCCCACCGGCCTCTGCAGCTCATTCCCATGTGGCTCCACCCTACCACCGTACACTTACATCCAATCAGATAAGATCTGCTATTCCTTCATCATATTTAACCCTTTCCCCAGGGACAGTTCCTCCCCATGGTCATGTAGACCCTCCGCCTAATATCTCCGGGTCTGTCTTTACGTCCTAATGGTGCCCTGTTTCCAGCAGACATTACATTGGGTGCCCCCCTCAATCCCTTCTCTGAGCTCTGGCATATAGAAGACCAACGAGCTCCGGTAATGAACTCACAGAGGCAACAAGGATGATTCTGTGGCTACACTAGAGAAGGTAAGTAAAAATAAACGTTCCTCACCCCACACCAGTTGTTTAATACTGTCTGTGTCTTCCTGTCCCATGACAGTCAATTCGCCAATTTCTTGTAATATTGCCTCTTGGGCAGGAAGTGAGGGGATATCTCCCTAGTAGGTTCATGAACAGCAACAGAAACTTGACAAATGTATTTTGTCTTATCAATAAAACAACAACAAAAAGTTGAGCTTTAAATGTTTAAAATGTAGAATGGATTCACTTCACCCTTAGCTCTTCAATATGATGTCATGCATATCGAATAGTATTTACAAATGCTGCTTTGGGCCAAAAGTGATTAAAATATTATTATTCTGCAGCACACAAATTCTAATACATTTACTGTCTTGCGTGCTGCTTATTTGAATTACAGCAGATAGATGTGGTGTTTCTTAAAGAAATCAAAAGGCTTTGGAAGAAGGCTCCCGCTATGAAAACTTCTTGCTCTACATGGCTTGGTTTGTTCTTCAAGGTCTGGCAGCTTCAGATGAAAATCTCCATTGACAGCAGTGGGGATTTATGAATATCGGCACACCATGTGAGAATACGTTCTACCTATTACATTTTAAGTTAATACATTCAGAGCTCTCCTATGTCTATGTGTACAATGCATTAGCAAGCTGGAAATACTGAGAGTGTTGCCTTGTCTTTAGATAAAAACTTTCATGCTCGTCGTGCTGAAGCAATGTGCAGGTTTCTACAGGGTCTGCAGGGCATGACCAGTTCCTCCATACCCAGTGGTGTCCCTAGTCTTTTTGCCACCTGAGACCAGGGTTGGGGGGGATGGTGCTGGTGCTGCACATTCTGGTGAGCATTTAAGACGGGGGGTGGGCGGGATCATCTCAACGCCCAGCTTTGGCACCAGCTCTGCCCGGCATCCTGCCCAGATCACTGACATCAGTAGTTCTAAGAGCTGGGCAGGGAGATGTGTATGGTCTTTACACTTCTCCCTGCCTGGCTACTAGCAGCCTTGGGCACTCTGGCTGGAAAGGGAGCGGCAGGCACACTGAAAACATGCCACCCTGCCATCTCCCCCCCCCC
>NW_017306298.1:2808189-2822926 GCF_000935625.1 Nanorana parkeri
CCCCCATGTACAGATAGAAATGCCTCCTGAGGCAATAGGCTCAGAATGTCTCATTATAGGGACGGCCCTGTCCATACCGTTTAACCTATGCCACTGGTTGCCAGGAGCTGGACGTCCCAAGGGCGCAATTTCTGATTCACCTCTGGATCAGGCACAGATGTCATTGGTGGGCCACCACAGAAAGATGAAGATGGCCACCTATGATGCCTATTTTAAAATTGTCCTTGTGTGGGTGGAGGGGAGCGAGTGAGTAACAATGAGTCTACTTATTTATTTTACTGTATTTATTTCATTGATGGTGGTTGATTAATATAAGAATGGGGAAGGGTGTGCTTTAAAGTGTATTTTCTGTGAATAATAATCACTGCAAAAAGCTACCTAAAAGTTATTGTCCTCAGCCAGTCAGGACAGTCCTATTGACCTTTACTGACATAAGAGGAGCCGTGAAGAACAACCTCTGTGTAGAATCCAGAAAGCACAGCTTGCATAGGTAATAAGCACATATGGCTTTCACTATATACCTTGTACAAACTAAATATTAAAGCAACAATATATTTATTCACATGTAAATCACTCGATCTCTCTCTCTCTCTTTCTCTCTCTCTCACCAGGACACATAGAAAGAGTAAATCTGCCCAGTGGGGACAGATACAACAATTCAATCTTGAATGAGGGAGATGAAAATTAATACAATTTAATAGTGTTGAATTGGTTATCCCCAATGAACATACTCAAACACCCAGCGAATCAAGCATTGTTTTGTTGTGATCTGTCACTCTGCTCGTGCACACCAGGTCCCGCAACACCATCTTCCTCACTGATGTCAGCAGAAGTTGGCTGTCTCTTCCTGGTTCTAACAGCCCACACCTTGAGGAAGCGTCCCAGATCCTTCCTCCTCCAGTGCTGCCTTGTAAGATGATGCCTCCTGGGAAATGTGTTGTAGATATCCTCGAAGGGTTCAGGGGCAGGATTATACGTCATTCTCACCTAGGTAAGAATAGAGAGGACAGGAGGTGGACTGGATCAGAAATTTTGAGGAAAAAAGGTAAAGGAACAAAAAAAAAAAGGCTGGCTTTTTCAGAATGTGCAGGGGGAATGCAGTAAGAGCTTACACCTACAGAGTAGTACAAATGTGGACTCAATAGGTTTCATAAAATTTCGTCATAAACAATATTATGTATTTACTGTGTATTCTAGTCCCTTTTCATTCTCTAAGCTAGTAGATGGACGGGCACTGTATCTTGTGATCTTGTACTGAACAGGAAGTTCTGGGAAGCGTAGCTAAAGAGAGTTGGAGCTGTTCAAAACTTGATGACTATAATGTTTGAGGGGTTAATATTACTTTTAAAGGTTTACCTATAGACACGTAACATACAGTATATATAGGAAAACAATAATAGTTTAATGTCAGTTTTATGCTGATGTTTTTTGACTGATGTTTTATATATTCTTATTCGATAGATCTAGTAAATCTTTATTTTACAAATAAACATTTATTTGAAGGTGCATCCATAACACTGGTGTCACTTAGCATTATGGGAACCCTATTTATATCAGAGATTTAATTTGTAGGTTTAGCCCCCCCCCCGGGCCATCTTTAATAATGATTGGACCCTGGGCAAACCTTTTCTTGGGCCCTCTGCCACGCCCCGTCCCTGACATGCAGTAGGAGGAGATAGGAGGAGACGTCAGAAGTGACCCTGTGTGAGACGTCACGCTATGTGGCGTACGGCAGGGGCAGAGCAACACTATATGATGCCGATCACATAGTAAACACAACAGTACCACGTGTGTATCTTTTTCAGGCTCGAGGGGCAGATGCTTTGGGCTCCGCAAAAACAATGACTACGTCCAGGGCAATTGCCCCTTTTTCCCCGCGTTAAAGACGGCCCTGAGCCCCCCGTCCCCTCAACCCATCTCTCTCAGTAAAAGTTTCCTTTAAAATATTGTGCTAAATCTCAGCAGGAAAACACTGCACAGACTGGGTGTAATTCTGCAGGAAATGAGAAACATCTTTTTTGGTTTACTTTGTAAACAGGATATTTGACTGCAATTTAAACAGCAATTTGAGTACTAGAAAAATAGAAATATCAATTTAAAGATTATAAGCCTGTTCCTGATCCATTGAGCAGCAACAAGCGTCTCTGAGCCGTTCATATAACTGTGTTGTTAGCAGTAATTTGGCACTTTACGCTGAATCGATTGATTGACAGCAGTGTGGAAGGAAGGTTAGACTGCTGTGTCTGGAACAGCTTTTAGATGTTTAATATAAAAGGGGAAAAGTGATATATGTCAGAACCCAAAACAACTCATTATATTTTCATGGCTTGCGTAAACATGTGCCAGCAAAAAAGTGAAAAACTGTAGGCGGCACTACATAGAAAAAAAAGTGGCCCCTTAATATCGTAAATTCATCGGGTAAGCCTATAACCCTAGGGTAGGGTGAGCAAGCATAAAGTCATGCATTGTGGAATGGTGGGGGTACTGATTATTCCAGTATTAGGAAGTAAGTATTTTCATATTGGAGTCACAAGTGCGCCTACAAACTGTTTTAAAGTGCATATGGTATGTACTGACACCTTACAGGGCCGATAGTTATGTTTTTAAATTTTTTAAAAAATTTTACTTTAAAATGCAACTTTAAACATTTGTGATATTTAAAGAGCATTTATAAGCAATACAAATGCATTTAAGTACCTTAACTATTAACAAAAATGGGGGGGCACACGGGGGGCAAGGAGGAATCTATGGGGGGCAATTGCCCCCCCTTGCCCCCCTGTAGCGACGCCACTGAGGAGATGCTTAATAGTTATACATAGACCAATGCAAATGAAGACAGTTTCCAGCATACATTTAAAGTGACAGTAAACTCAGGAGTTAAACCTTAAAAATACATTCCAGTACCCTAACTATTAATAAAAATGTAACTTATTTGTGTATCACTCGGCTGTCGATCCTCAAATCATCTCTGAATTGGTGCTGACACTGTCCTTCCATCTGCAGAGTGGCTACTTTTGTTCCCTTTTGTAAGTACACAAATGTAACTTGGCATCAGCAGCTTGCATTCTACAACAGAGCTCACACTGGGAGCGGAAGAAGCAGCTCAAGGAGCCAGTTGAGAGGATCAGAGAATCAGAGGCTGAATATTGTATCCAGACAGCTTATGTATCATAGGGGTCGGAAGCTATTGATACTAGCTCCTACATCTGCATTATATCATTCACGGCGTTGAGCCAGTAAGATACATTAGGAGGCAAAGTTGTCTTTAAAAAAAACAGACAATTTGAAGGGCTGTGGAAAAAAGGGATTGTTTCAGATGATTTTTGGAACCAGGGTAAATAGACAGGAGAGCAATTTCAGGGATAGGGGGTCATAACAGTGCCATATAGATCAGAATAAATAGTAAAAATTTGGGGCCAGAACAACTGTATGAAAGGGCAATTCCACCATATGTGTAAGTATGTGCTGCTATCCACCCACATCTCCAGCAAATGTCTGGTGTCTCTGGGAAGATACAGTTTACAGATTAGAGACAACGCATGATGAGGGGGTTCAGTCTGTAGGCATAGTTATCCTGTGAGTGGTCTACTGAATAGACCAGTAGAACGGATTGTACCACTATAAGACAGTTGAGCGGCTTCAAGCCAACTACTAGCCTGAATGGGAGAGGGATGTAGGTACATGAGCTCGCAAGTAGAGGGGTCAATTAAATCCTAATATAAAGGACATTTAAATTGAAAATAGAGATGTCAATGGTCCAGGAACAGTAGACAGACTAGAGGGGGTATAACCTTGATACCAAGCTTTCAAGGATGCTTGCATGGGAGGCAAAAGCGGTGAATGGTAAGCAGCCCAAAGGGTTGGGACCCAGGGAAGCTAGTGGAGATCAAGAGGTGACATAAATTGTTCCACCTCAACAGAGCCCTTCCTGCCTGGCCCTGTGGTACAATTCAAAATTGGGCAAACTAGTGACACCTAAAGATTTAGTCCTAAAGAGAGTGCAAAAGTGGATATGCGATAAACCACGTCCTCATATGGCCTGAATACATGAGGTTGATGGGAATCGTTTGGAAAATATAGAGCAAACAAGTTTTCCAAACCAAGAAAAATGGAGGAAAGTCTCAGTATGGCGGCCAACAATGGAACATAGTTGCAGGTGTAGAGATCCGTTAAAATGGATGGAATCTGTGTGCCAAGATAAGAAATACTATGAGGCTTCTACTGAAATGGGAAGTTCCCCTGTAATAATACACATATTTATATGCTTCCTTTTCCATATTTATATTACAGTGGTAAATAAAAAGATATGTAGCTTTACCACCAGAGGGAGCAAACACTCGATGTTCCATCACTTATTGACCTTTCTTAACAGCTGTTGAGACAGAATGTCTTCTACACAGGGAGTTCATTGTTTTCAATGGGTCTGAGGACCCATACATTTGCAATGTGACAAGGGGTAGTAAGGTGCAACCATTTAGCAGTGAGTCCAAACCTGTAATGAGCAAATATGTCTGCTTCCATATACTGTGCATATATAATTACACACTATACAATGAAACAAGACTTAGCACATATTGACAATATTATGACAACAAGCAGATTGCCTCTACATGTATCTATAAAGACATAGGGGGACTATACATTCCCTTTAAGTGACTGTGCGGCAATCCGTACCATTGCTCAGCCATTCATTGAGGAGAAAACGAATTGCAGCTGATAATGATAAGAATACATTTCAGGATGCATCCAGCTCTCAAATTAAAGTCTGTATGGTAACCTAAGATGGCAGGTCAGACGTGAAATTATCCCCAGACAAGGGTCGCTGCTTGTCACTTTCCTTGTGGGAATTCTCATTCTGCTCAGGCTTTAGCTGCCTCCCATTCTGTTCCTTAAACCTGAGTGACACTATTCTTATATTTCTTGATAAGAGTGAGAAAACTTCAAGAGGAACGTGCCGCAGCAAACAAAGTTTTCCCTTCCAACATAACTCTTCTCTATCTATAGAGAGAATTATTTTAAGGCTCAATGAGCTCCATTCTTCACTCACATTTATGGAACAAAAAACTTTTTTTATATGATTTAGCTGTTTCTCGGTACAGAAATCCATCGCTTTTGCGGCTGAGACTTTGTCAAGTTTTCCAGGCAGCAAGCCTTTTTCTTTGTGATCTCCGCCCTGCTACATAACATATGCCATAATTCTTTGAGATTAATACAGAGTGCCCATAATATGCAGAATTTGCTACAAAAATCGGTCACAATTTGTTCAGGAATTGTAATATTCAATCTTAATTTGTCCAGACTCTCTAATTCTTCAGTCAAATATGAGAAAGACCCTCTATATGTTTGTTATATGTTCCTATTCAGTCAGCATACTTGCCCCTCCCTTTTAGATTGTAAGCCCTCATGGGCAGGACCCTCCTTATCATCTTATCTTGAATTGTTATTATAATGTCTTCCTTATATTGTAAAGCGCTGTGCAAACTGTTGGCACTATATACATCCCGAATAATAATATTAAGAAGAAGAATAGTGAAAAATTATTTCTTTTAGATGTTTTGCAGAAGACAAATTGGCTGAATCTAGTTTTTTATTCTGAGCACCTTCACAGTGATCTGTCCTTATAAAAAGACTCAGGACTGAAATATGAGGATTGTGTTTCTCTCATTAAAATCATTAACATACAATGCAGAAGCCAGGGTTGTAATCCTTGAATTGTTTGTTAGGACAGACAGTGTTCAAACCTACTTTTCAAATTATAATGAACAAACCCTTCACCACTCATAGCCACTCCTAACATTACAAAGGAGAAGCAAGTAGAAATTTTACTTCAAAAGAGGCCAATAAACCCCAACCTTATTAAAAGCTATTGAAACAGCAAGAAGCATTTCTTTACATTTTATTTAGCTTATTTTATGTGAATGGGAACATGTAATAAATATAAAGAAGGTGTTATCCCAATTTGGCTGCAAAAATGGAAATACATTTTAAGCATGGTTCCAATTTAATATTGTTATTGTATATGGATATGTGTTGTTATTATTAAGACGTAAATCTGATGTATGGAAATATTGTGTTATATATTGGCTTGTGAAAAATTAAGTACTGAGCAGGCAAGGCTCTTCTCTTTGCATGCATGGCAAAGTTTTCTAATATGTATCTATTTATTACAGGTATTTATATAGCACCATCAATTTACACACTGTACATCAATCCCTGACCTCAAGGAGTTTACAATCTAAGGTCCCTATTGGGACCTAGTTTCTCAGGACCCCTAAGGAGTCCCTCATGAACATGGAAAGAAGCTCTTTCTGTGCCACCCAGTCAATGACAAAATGCAGATGGTGAATCACAGCCAGGAGGGAATGAAGGGTTCCTTAGAAATGAAAGAAGAGGGTCACAATCGGCAGCCTCTATAGAGACATCAGGTATTATTTGAAAGATAGCTGCAGATTTATAATCAATGATTCCTCTTTTGAAATGACATTAACACATTACAGCTTATTATCTTATTATAGATCAGTGAGTGTAGAGTTGCCATATCAAGGGAACCTAACTTACAGAACGTATTATTTATTTTCTGCAAAATCTCAATGCTCAAATGCAGACACTTGTAACTGCAGATCACCATTCATTTTATTGTGTGTCCATACATCCTGAAAGGAACTGGTTTTCACTTTATTCATGCCCTGATAAAGGGGCATTGTGTGAACCCTCAAAACACGTTGGCTGATTCACCATACTGACCTTTTCAAATAAACTATTGTTTTGGACTTGAATTGTGGTGTCACCCCATCCTTTCCTTTTTCTATTTGAATCTAGCTTGGAACCCCAATGGTTTGGGATGCCCCTGTTTATGAGGGAGCAGCCTCTTCAAGAACGTACTGCACATCCTAAAGAGAAGATTCATTTATAATGTGGGTCTCCTAAAGCAGCAAGGCTCTAGTGCCTCTTATCCCCTACTCATGCCCATATCAAGAGAACCTGTCACTTTGCCCTGAACTCCTGCCTTCAGCTTTAGGTTTTGATTATGCAAAGGTTTGCTTGAAGCTCTTGTACTCTAAACCTACTTTACAGGGAGAAACAGAGGGGTGTCCCATTTTCTAAAAAGACTGAACATGGACCCACATTATAGGTATAGTGATGCACCTGTACAATCTTTCACCCACAGGTGTTGCTGCAACCAAACTCTCTCATTTTAACTTAATTTCCCAGTATATCTAAAGACCTGCAAAATAAGCTCCTGCCATGTTGCTATATACTGTAGCAGAGACACAAGGACATAGTGGGTTTGGGTTTTTTAGGTGAAAATCCCTTTTAAACCACATGCTAATGGAAAGCGGCTGCCCTCATCCAAACCTGCAGTTCTCTTCCTGCTTTTTTCTTAGAACTGATAGATTTTTCCACGGCTGATGAAATGTCAACAGGTCCTGTCCTAGTATTTTCTAAGCAAACACAGCAAGTTTGGCTAGGGATTCAGTTTTATGTCATAGCCATGTATGTTTGTGTTGGTTTGTGTGTTTTTTTATTCTACGCATCATCTGTTCCATTCTGTAGCTTCAGCTGCTTGCGGTTTAAAATAAACATAAAATGAATTTTATCTCCAACATTCATATCCACAGACTGACTGCTTCATTCCTGCACGATAAAAAAAACATTCTTTTAAAGTCTCTTTTCTAGGCCAGTGCATTTATTTTTTTTATCCGTGACTTTTCTATATCCTTTTTTTACATTTGATTTTCTTTTTTTCCTTTACTTAAAGAAACGCTCCTCTCATTAAAAAAGTGGAGCATAGAAGGACATACAGCTTTTTGCCTGGGGCTTTTGTTTCTAAATCCTGATATTGGTTTGTAACATAAAGCCATCTTGCTGGGTAAAAGTCTTCTGTCACTGGGAATGTTCTAGGAACACATAATCCTGAGCCTGGGGTTCTGCAGTTCCCAAGAGTCTAATTACAGTCATGCATTTAGAAATAATTTTCTTACATACGTGCTCCAACCCCACTGCAATAAGCATAAGCAATACATCCAATGAGATGTGAACCTGAGGTTGATTGCATAGAACAAAATGATTGAAAAAATGCTGCAAATCTACCCAGAGGCCCTGTCTGCTTCTGAGCTCCTCTCTAGATTAGCGACAGAGCCCAATAACATTAGTGGAAATATAATATTTTAGTATTGTTATCCTTTAAATCCCCCCCCCCCATGTTATACCTAACTGCCCGGACTCCAAAATCTTCACTGTGTGGCCTGCAGGATACCACATAGCTGCTGTTTGTTTTCAAGTCTTCTGGCTGAGCTCCTCTTCTACTGTCCATGAAAAGGCCTTAATTATGCATCCCAGCGGTGGAAAGCATTTCCATAGGAATAAATGGCCATTTCTCCGCACAAGAGCTAGGCCAGGAGACTTCAGGAGCTCTAGCTGCACAGTAAAGATCTTGGAAGAGTGGATGCAGGTATGTTTAAAGCTTGCTGGGGGGACAGCTAAAGTCACTAGATTAAAATCTTCAAAATTAGGTCTCCCCGTAAAGAAAAGACTTAATACCTACCTGTCCCACCACTGATCTTTGCTCACTCGAATAGCTTAAAGGAGAACTATGAGGTGAGTGCTTTTCACTCACCTCATAGTTCTAGCCGACCTGTGACAATGAGACTGTCACAGGTCGAATCAGTAGATCGGGAGGTGAGCGAACACATACCGGCGTTCGCTCACCTCTCGATCCTGTCACGGCTCTCTGCCGTGACAGGGGAGGGGCTGGATTCCCCCCTCTGATCCGCCAGCGCTGACTGGCGGAATAGACGGGGGAGGGGGCGGGTACAGCTGGCTCTGCCTCTAGATAGGCAGAGCCAGTTGTCAGTCACACAGCTGGGCGGAACCCTACATAATTGTCGGGATCCGCTTCAGCTGCTGCGTCTTAGTATACCGCGAGCAGCAGCACGTGGTATACTGAGCATAGGGTGAAGGGAGGACTCTAGTTTGTTTCCTCCTGTTACCCTAAGGAGAACTATGGGGAAAAGCCTTAACCCCATAGTTCTCCTTTAAGCTAGCTTTCAGCAACCAACACATTTACTGGTGAGAGCTGTGGTTTGATTCACCGGCACCTAGACTATTTCTGATCTCCTTTACTGATGCAGGTGGAATGAATGCAGATGGCATCCAACACTCCTGGAAGGGTTAATTAGTAAAGATTCTTCAGCAAGCCTTAGTCCTTCAAGAGAGTGAAGAACAGTAGCATGGTTGGCAAGACAGGGAAGTACTTAGTTTTGAAGGGTTTTTTTTTTCTCAGTTGCAAAGTTACTCTAAAGACTAACTGGGGGGAATTGATCAAAACTGGAGCAAACAGAATCTGGAGCAGTTACTCATGGCAACCAATCAACATCTGTCTTCAGTGTGCCCAGGTAAGATTTGAAAATTAAAGAGAGAAGCTGATTGGCTGCAGTGCAAATCTGCTCCAAATTTTGTCTGCTCCTGTTTTGATAAATTCCCTCCACTGTATCAAAAGTATAGTCATCTTTTTAAGTGACGCTAAACTCAGAAGTTAAAATGTAAAAATGCATTCACATACCCTAACTCAGGGGTGCCCATTAGGTAGATCGTGATCTACCAGTAGCTGTCAAACCTGATGCTGGTAGATCACGAAGGGTGTGAATGGCGGCCCCTTTATTCCATTTTGGTATATTTATTTCGCTGTGCACACATGATTACCTATTAGCCTGAGTCTGCTGAGCCAAGCTCCCTGACACCTCTCTGGTGGATTCTGGTGGTTGAAGTGCTATGTATTACATCAAAGAATATTAGTTTACACAGCCTGCTGCACTGCACTGTTTGCAAAATACAGCAAGGTGATCCAGGAGAGAGAGCGGGGAGAGACACACAGGAGAGAGAGCGGGGAGAGACAGACAAGAGAGAGAGCAAGGAGAGACAGCTAGGAAAGAGAGAGAGGAGAGACAGCCAGGGGAGAGAGCAAGGAGAGACAACCAAGAGAGAGAAGAGAGACAGCCAGGAGAGAAAACGAATGACAGCCAGGAAATAGAGCAAGGAGAGACAGCCAGGAGAGCTAGGAGAGACAGCAAGGAGAGAGATAGCGAGGGAGTTTTTTTTTCGTTGGTAGATCTCATGTAGCTCGTCATTTGCAAAGTAGATCTTAACACACAAAATTGTGGGCACCCCTGCCCTAACTATTAACAAAAATGTAGTTAATTTGTGTATTACTCAGCTGTAAATCCTTTCCAAACATTTCATATATGGTTCTAATCATCAAATTAAATTTTGGTCTCATCCCCCAAATGGTTTTGTTCCAGCTATCTGGCATATTGGTAAGTGGGCTGTTTTGTGGCATGGGTGCAGCAAAAAAGCTACAAATGCTGCCAGAGCTATGTAAAGTAAGAGAACTGTATCTGTTTTTGCTGATCATATGAAGGATTTTACATCCGGTCATGTTTAAAGTAAAATTGTCACTTGCCTGGTACGTCAAATTGGGCATGTGATGTAACAATTCATAAGAAGATATTACTGTCAGTGAAAACTGACTGCTAAAACAATCACTAGATCCAGAGATATAAAAAGCTAAAATTATATTCACAGCTTAGCTTTTTTTTTTTTTTTGTAACAGTTAATCTTGGCCCTGGCCACCCCACCTACAAAACCTTCTTGCTGGCACCTTAAAGGCTTAAGTTCACCTTTTGCAAAAATTAAAGAAATGCATATGTAATAATATAACAAAAAATATGCTTTTCTTTCATTTTTGCATTCAAGCCTAAAAAGCATTGCAATCGTGATTACTCGATCAGGACTGCAAAGTTAAGGTTTCTGCACACACTCTCCCAGGCAGAGTTCCATACTGGGGTACAGAGTTTGAGTTAGGAGAGATGGGGAAGAACGGCTAGACTTCAAACTGGATTAAATCATCTGGCACAGCCGTCCTCCTTCTGGTTAGTTGTGGTAGAGCTGTCCTTGTTCCCTTCCAGTCGTCCTTCCCCATCTTTCCTAACTGATACTGAGTACATTCTCTGGGAGAGAATGTGCAGAAGCCTGAGCTCTGCAGCCCTGATTGAGTGATCACCGTTGCAATGCTTTCCAGTGGGATGTTATGATACCAAGTACTGTACTCGGTACAAGTACAAGTACAAGTACAGATAACTTTTCCAGCTCCAAGACTAGACTAGAGAAAAATTCAAAAGTTAGGAGGCAGCTGTCATTTTTAAGGAGCATACAGAGCTCCTGAGATTTGTATATCCCCATTTGAATGCATTCTTTTTTTAAATAAATATATATAAGTGATGCACCGATACCATTTGTACCGACACTTGTCCAAGTACTCACAGCTACAAGTACTGAAACATTTTTGTTTATTGTCATGTGACAGTTTTTCTAAAACATTACAGACTAATGATTTCAGGAAAGTGGTGGAGAGCTAGAGCCAGGTCCGTGCTGCAACCCCTGCAGCCCTGGTAGTTCTCGTGATAATGCCAAGTATCGGCACTGGTATCTGGACATCCCTACATTCCAGGCTTGAATGCAAAAATGAAAGTAATGCATATTTTTTGTTATATCATCAAATATGCATTTCTTTAATTTGTGCAAAAGGTGAACTTAGCCTTTAAAGTGACTGAGCACAGCCACGATACACATGGAGCATGGGTTTGTTGGTTTGCCTAGCTCTTTGACTTGTTAATCCTTATTTTGCTACTCAGGGGTTTGCATTCACTTTTACCCTAACCAATGCATGCACATTTTCTCCTTAGCTCAGCTTTGATAATATTTTACTCTCTACATGTTTACAATTGCACATTACTGAGCCTGAAAGTCAGTATTGGTTTATTAATTTCGATATTGCTTTCTTCTCCAGACATCAACAGACATCAGTAAAAAAAAAACTATTCACTGGTGTATATATTACAGAGGCAGTTTACTGCTTTTTTTGTTGGTATTCCATTATGATTGACAAGTTGGTTTGTTTTTTAAGAGTTTTCTTGAGCTAAGGTGTACTGCTTGTAATTTTGTATGCTCAAGTTTTTTTTACAATTGCATGAATAAACTTTTGATGATTGATGTGCAGCAACTTGTTTTAGAAGAGCTTTCTCTCTTTTGTGGCTGTTACAGGGAGTGACCCTGGGAGTGGCAAAATCACCTCAATGAGCTACAGAATGCAACAGAGATTCTAACCATTCCTTGCTTTATCGAAAACTGAAAAAAAGGTTTGCCTGGAGATATGCTTCAAGGCCATGGTTCTCAACTGATGGGTCACAATCCAAAAGTGGAATAGCAAAACGTTTCCCAGCACATTCACCAGCCAGCATGCAAAAAAAAAAAACCTGTCTAACCGCTAAGGTTAAAAGCAGAGGTTTTAGATACACGTCTTCTGCAGAATATGTGAAAGCCGCACAGCCTCGTCAAGGCACCTCTGTGTAGTGCGGTCCTAACTCTAACCTATGAGAGTCTCCATCTTGGAGCACATGTAGCAAAAGATAAAATTATGTGCAGGTTTGCCAGGAGGCAGCCCAACCTCCTTAAAGGTACAGTGACACACAAGGGACCCCGCACATCACAACGGCAGCTGAGACTCCCAGTGTGTCACTGCACCAAATCAGTCAAGCAAAACAAATGGCAAAAGCACTCATCAACTTATAACCAGCTTTAAAGCAAGGTGCACATGGAAGGGCTTTATGCAGTACAACAGCAAAAAGTTTCCCAGCACACTCACCAGCCAGCATGCAAACAAAAACCTGTCTAACCGCTAAGGTTAAAAATAGAGGTTTTAGATACACATCTTCTGCAGAATATGTGAAAGCCTCGTCAAGGCATCTCTGTGTAGTGCGGTCCTAACTCTAACCTATGAGAGTCTCCATCTTGAAGCACATGTAGCAAAAGATAAAATTGGCTGGAGGTGCGCCAGGAGGCAGCCCAACCTCCTTTAAGGTAAAGGGACACACAAGGGACCCGGCACATCACAACGGCATCCAAAAGTGGGTCACAACCCTGTGTTCAGTGGGTTGCCACGTAGCTTCCACTGCACTAGGTTAGAGGCTCCTCAGCCTCCCCTGACAGTTGCAACTTAATGACCAAAGACAAATGTGGGTCCTGAGGTTACACAGGTTGAGAACCACTGCTTTAAGGCACACATTTATCATCCGTTCTGTTTCAGTGCTACATCTTATATACTCTGCTATAAGTTACTGATCATATTACAGAAATGTTACATTTCAGACTGAGCACATAAATACTCTTCTACAATTTTCCTAAACGACAGCCTATATATCATAGTAATAGCAGAGAGTCATGCATCCATTGTTGTGATAAACCATATTAGTAGAAAATAAATGATTTAAAGGGTGATAGATAAAGCTCGCTGATTGTTGTGCAGGGAAAGTTATTTTCTGCTGTCAGAATAGTTTTCTTTAAATGTGTGATCTGGATAATGGAGTTTTACTGTTATGACCAACTGTACTGAATCAGCTGTGCCGAGCAAAGTTTATAGACTCTAGAGAACCAATTTCCAGAAAGATGTCATTGCTGGAAAGAGGAATAAAATAAATTCATGTATGGAGAAAAAGTCATAATTACAATTAGATGTAATTGGCTTGTTTGGGTTGGTTTGGAACTGCCCATAATTCCTATAGACAATCTAACATTGGAAATGTCCCTATTTGACATTTATAGCCAGTTGCAAAAAATTCCCTTGAGGCCTATGTTCAAATATTTTATGTTTTCTGCTCGTAATTGCTGTGTTTGCTCTGTTATATTTAATCACCTTTTATAACTCCTTTTAAGAATTTTTCAAGCCCAACTGAATATTCGATTTAAATCAGCTAAACACATTCCAGGTGCTTTAAAATGAAAGGTGTGCACAGGGGTGTCCCTATGCTTTTCACTGCCTGAAGCAGGGGGGTACTGGTGGTGCACATTACGGGGGGAGGGTGGGGGGAGTAAAAAGGGGGTGGAATGGTGCAGGTAACAGGGGTGGGGTCACAGGGTGTGTCCCACTCAGCAGGACACCAGCTAGAGCATCACAGGTTACTAAGAGCTCCTCCCCTCAAGTGACACCAATGAGATGCTACTTGAGGCCACTGGATGGCCCTGGGTGTGCAGTCAGTTCATTTTCTATAGACAGTAGCCACAACCTGAAAAGAAAAGCCTGATCCATGCAGGGGTGTGTCAGACCCCTGCAGAGAGACCACTGTTTGTACACAAGGAGCAAGGATCCATCTCTGCAGCATGCTGGTAGTGGACTGTCTTTTCTACTCAGACTGGGGCTGCTTTCTAAAGAAAAACTATTTTAAGGCTTTGCACACCTTTTGCTTTGATGCACTTGGAATGTTTTTAGCTGATTTAAACGGAAAGTTCAATTGGGCTTTCAGTTTGCTGTGATCTTTTGTCCTTGCACACAAATTAAAATTGTACTGGTTTCCTTGCGTGATCTGCCTACTAAAAGTGTATAAAGCTGTCTGCTGGCAGTGGCGTCACAAGGAGGGTGCGGGGGGTGCGGCCCGAACCCGGGTGACACCATTGGAGGGGTGACACCAAAATGACTCACAGTCATTTTGGTGTCACCCCCCTCTGAAAAGTCGGGCGTTCGGTCCATGACCAGTATCAGGAGAGAGGAGGGGACCCGGCGGCATACCTTATCCCGCCGGTGACTGTCCCCTCCTCTCTCTGCCGGCGTCCATCACCAAGATGGCCGCCGGCAGGTATCAGAATACTGTCGCGCGTGCGCGATTACGTCATCGTGCAATGCGCGGCG
>NW_017306298.1:2823078-2864017 GCF_000935625.1 Nanorana parkeri
GGGGTGACACTCGCTTACCGCTCCGAGTGTCACCCAGCCTCGGGACGCCCCTGTCTGCTGGTATCATTTTAAATGTAACCATAACTGCCTACAAGTTGACAGCAAACTTAGGAGAGAAGCAGAGTATTCAGGGAAATCTTATGTTAATCTTTACATAGATAAACAAAGAATAAGAGGATATTTTAGGTACAAAATCCTATGAATAATTAAAAAAAACTGTCAGAACTGAAAGACTTATTATCACGATTATTATTTATTACATCCACTGGCAAATAAGGGATGAGATTGAGTCACAAAAAAGCATAAGTGGAAGACTTTTGTTGCAGAAAAGTCTTCCACTTATGCTTTTTTGTGACTCAATCTCATCTCTTTTTTAAAGTGAACCTCTTGGCAGGCTAGGGACATTGGAAGCCCAACTGAACCTGCAGTTTAAAAAAGTAAATTTTAGGTGCATCAAACCATAAGGTGTGGAAAGTCATACAGTGTGTTTCCTTTCAGAATCAGCCACATCCTGAGTAGAAAATCTTTTTCCTTGCCAGCATGTTTCAGAGTGGGACCCTTGCTCACCAAATGGAAACAGTGGTCTCTTTACAGGCAACCAACAAGCACCCTGAGATCCAGAGCTCTGCAATCAGCAGGAGCACGAGCTTTGCTAAATGCAGCACTATAGGTCTGACTGAGAAAAGTCTGTTGGACCTCTGCAATGAGACCCCTGCTTCCCCACAGACAGCAAGAGTCCCATATTTCAGCTAGTGACAAGGGACTGGCTTTTCCACCTGTAGCAGCTTTAGAAATTAAATAAAATGTAAAAATATGCACATTTTTTTTTGATGCACTGAGAATATATTTAGTGGAATTCAACTGAAGACTCAATTGGGTTTTAAGTATTTACTTTCTTTTTTCCTGGTGTCTTGACAGGGTCCAATTATGTTTACCAGCACTGACAAGACAATCATCACTGGAATTTGCAGTGTAGCCCCAAAACCAAGTCCAAATGGGGCCTAAGTGCAACACAATCATCAAAAGTAAATGTTAGGTAGGTAGGTAGGTATTTGTGGCTAATCTTTAATGGTTCTGGTGTGTTAATGATATGATCCCATTTTTTCCTTTGGCTTCAGTCTTACCTGTCTGGCAAATGTGTACATGTAATCTGTCTGTGGCTGAATATGGCAGTATGTAAGAGACAGTAGAGCAATACCTTATACAAAATCCATGTTCTTTGATGCTGTATTAAAAACCTACATAACATCTCTAGGTGAGTCGTTAGTAGTCTGCCACCTAATCTAGTCAGTGATAAGACTGTTATACACTGTGGACATCACATGCCCTGGTCTTACATAGTTGCAAAGTTACGATCAGTGAGAGACTCCTTAGGTTTTTTTGGTAATACCTTCTTGATTCATCCCTCTGGTGTTGTAATACTTGACAGGTAGCTGTGAAAAAAGCAATAATATTGTCACATCTAGGAGCCTCTCTGTTTTAAAGTGACCCCGTTCATGGGCATAAAATGAACCCCAAGCCTAGTACCTGAAGAAAAATAAGCTTTAGGGACTGTGTCAACAGGCTTTTGCTCCTTTCACATGGGTTTTGAATTTCCACACAAGTCTATGGGAATGCAAAACTGCAGGTCAAGTGCAGGTCAAGTGCACCTGTCAGTGAATTCTTAATGATCCCAGAAGTGTCTCAAACTGATGCCATTAACACAAGCCCAAAGCCCATCTACATGCCTTTATACTTACTTTGCTGGTAGGCTGTCAGGTAGATCTTACCTCTCTTGAAGAGCTCAGTTGATATCCAACAGTTCCTAATGTGCCCAAAATCTTCAAGAGACTGAAGAGCTAACTCTCAGTTCATCAGAAAGGCAAGCATAAAGCTTCTTCTTTTGGCTTGACATTAGTGCTATAAAGTCCTCTTTCTTGGTGCTATGTTGATTTCTTTCTGATTGCATACATTTTCAAGTTTAAACTCGGTTAAATGGCTATTTAAAACTTTAAAAATGCATTTAAATAACCTAACTATTAACATAAATGTATCTTATTTGTGTATCACTCGGCTGTAAATCTTCAAATCATCTCTGAATTGGTGCTGACACTGTCCTCCCTTCTGGAGGGTGACCACTTTTGTTCCCCATGGTCCCTGTGTGTGTTGTAAAGTAACTACTACTCAAAGATCACTCCTGGGATGGAATACAATCTCAATAAAAATTAGTAAACTAAACGTGAGACTGTAGCCCAACTAGATTGGAGTGTAGATTCGAGCTGGGACTACAACACACAGGGACCATAGGGAACAAAAGTAGCCACCCTCCAGAAGGAAGGACAGTGTCTGCGTGAATTCAGAGATGATTTGAAGATCTACAGCTGAGTGATACACACATAACATACATTTCTGTTAATATTTATGATACTTGAATGCATTTTTAAGATTTGACTCCTAAGTTTAGTGTAACTTTAATATGTTCTAGAAATGTACTGTCTGCGCCTTTACGGTATAATTGTAAGAAGCTATCCCTGTCCCATAAAAATTTAATTATTTTTTACATAATCCCTTGCTATCTTTCACAAGCTTCCTTCTCTGCCTACATTACAAGCATGTTCAAAACAGATTATCTGTCTGTTGTCATCATTCTCTTCCAGCCTGTTGATCCTTGCTGTATTGTAGTTTCCGTCTTCCATGTAGGCTGGAAGACTTGGCATTATTCATCTTCATCTTCAAATGGCATCTGTCTGCAGTAGCCGTCCATGCCTCCGTTGTAATCCATATTGTGTTTTTCTTTTTATGATTATGTCCTAAACATTTCTCAGTGCCCTTTTTGTACACTGATGCTACTCTGCCCTACTAATTGTTCATATCAGTTGACACATACTTCATTCTCATAGTGATGAAGTCTCTGAAACCTGTTCTTCAAAAAAGAATCACATGTATTCTTTATAGGGCTGGTAATGATTACAATTTTCCTGTTCGATTAATCACATTTTTTAAAATCGATTAATCGACTAATTTCGATTAATTATAACGCACATACAGATCTCGCAAACTCTAGAGCCGCCTCTGCCCACCGGTGACCCTTAGCGCTGCACATTCACTCACCAGCCTGGTGAGACCCCTCAGAGCTCTGGTGAGACCCCACAGAGCCCTGGCTGAAGTAGGGTTCAGTGGGGTCTCACTAGTCCTGGTTAAACCCCACAGAGCCCTGGTGAGACCCTACAAAGCCCTGCTTTAACCAGGGCTCTGTAGGGTCTCACCAGGGCTCTGTAGGGTCTCGCCAGCCTGGTTAGACCCCTCAGAGCCCTGGTGAGATCCCACACTGCCCTGATTAAACCCGGGCTCCGTAGGGTCTCACCAGCACCAGGTCATCTTTATGGTTGAGTATTTTACAGCGGAACTCCATGCAGATATAAAAGAGCACACATTAACTCAGCTTTTTATTCATTATCACATCTTTAAGTGTATTTTTTAAAGCAAGTGTAAATACCTGGATCTGACCTGGTATCAGCCTCTTGTAATCCCCTGCACAGCAGCTCCCAGACTGGAAGAGGGAGAAAAAGCACATGGAACCATTTCGTTTTGCTGCCGACCAAGGAGCATGCTGACAAACGGAGAGTTCAGAGTGACAGAGAGATGAAATCTCCGGTTTGCTGCTTCTCCTATTACTGTCTCGGACCGGACCGGCACCTTGGGGGGCTGTTTGATCATGTTTACTTGAATTGGGCTTTTACTCTGAAAATCGTGTAAGTGTTTTTAACCGTTTAATTAAAACCATCCTTTACATCCTTCACTATTGGAGTGTTATTTCCCCATGGGTATGGGGTTTTCCCCAGTGAGCAGCGCTGGCCGAAAGAATTCAGGGAGGAGGAGCCGTGATGGTTCATGAGTGATTATCCCACCTAGGATAAGAAGAGCATTCACCGCTATTACGTTTGCTGACCATTGAGATATGTAGTCATGGATGTCTGGTAAATGTGTTCTCTGTTTCAAAAACACTGGGATTGGGGAACACTATTAATGATTACTGCACTTTTTGAGTCTGGCTCATTTGCACTTTGGATGTGAACACAGGCGAGGTGTGGATTGGAAGTGGACATTGGAACATTGATATTTGAACTCTATTAACTTAAAAATGAGAATTGTGGCTCTATATGCACACTAAGGCCCCATTCACACTGAGCGACATGTACCTGGGGCGGATTTATGCGCGGTCAATATAGCGCAACTTTTCGGGCGATGATCGCACAACCTTCACTATTGGGCTGCATGCAAATGGAGCAAAATCGCGCGACATCCGCGGCAAAAGGGGTCCTGCACAATCGACGAGCGACAGGCGACATTGAGCTGTAGAATAGAACAGCTCCATTGAAAATCATTGGACGAGTGAGTTCTCGCGATATCGCGCGACAATATGCGCACGATTTGAGCGGAAATCCGCTCAGTGTGAATGGGGCCTAACACTGGAGATGTGTTGATTAAGGAATTGATGTGTACACACTATCAATTATTCATTTTTAATATTTTTGTTGCTAACACTGTTTTATATCACAGTATTTATTGATGCACATATTTTTTATATATTAAGCATCTTATTCCATAATGATCCTTTTCGTCCATACTGGTCATCATAGTCCGTACTGGTCATCATAGTCTGTACTGGTCAACTTAGTGCATACTGGTCCTCTTAGTATGTACTGGTCCTTTTCTTCTGTACTGGTCAACATAGTCTGTACTGGTCATTTTTGTCCTTACTGGTCATCATAGTCTGTACTGGTCATCATAGTCCGTACTGGTCATCATAGTCTGTACTGGTCATCTTCGTCCATACTGGTCATTAGACATGTAAAGTTCGGTTTGTTTTGAATGGATATTCAAAGAATTTCTTGCTGTGTTTTTACACGTTTTGCTGTCTCATTTTAAAGTGATGTTAAAGTCAAAATATGTTTAAGCTATATTAAATGCTGATTATATCAATAACAATAGTTGCAGCTCCATGATGTTTAAACGTTTTAGGGGGTATTCACAAAAGGGTGAAGAGTTTGGAGAAGGCAGGAGAAGTGAACAATCTAGGATAACATCGCTGAACTGGAAAGTGAGCTGAACTGGAGAATTTTCCCAAATCAGCTATTTTGGCCTAGATTGTTCACTTCTCCTGCCTTCCCCAAACTCTTTACCCTTTTGTGAATAAGCTTGTTAGTTTCCTGCAGAATAAGCGGATCCCCTGAGCACTGGCCCTGATATCCTGTTTTAGGGTGGCTCCTTTCCCTTGCAGGGTCCTATGGAGTCCCCCTTGTGTGTGCTAGTAAGCTGTGTGTTTATCCACAACAACAGCAAGGCAAACCAGATCCCTGCTTCCCTGACCCTCATTGTCCCTTCTCCATGTTAGTAGATGGACTTCTGCTGGAGACTGTGCTGTCAGGACAGGAAGTTCAGGGAAGCCAAGCTGAGAGAGTCAGAGCCAGCTGTTTGGAAACATGATGACTGTAAGTGCTTGGGTAAAAATTTAAAGAAATTCTTTGCAAGACAAAAGAAAATATATATTTGTTTGATCTTGCTCATTATTGAAACAGGTTTGAGAGTTTTTTTGCTACTATAAGTGTTTGTGACAATATTTTTATAGAAATTACTATAAAAATATATAAAACAAATTCTAAAGAAGAAAAAAAACAACAATTGACCAAAAAGCATTCTACTCTCCCTTTAGGGCTCCTATAAGGCTGTGCAAAATGTTATTAAATAAGGCTGTATGAGTCATTGTTTTACTGCTGTATTGTTTACATGGTCCAAGAACTAAACTGCATCTACGGAATGTGATTTAAACCAAATGACATTCAGCACAAAAATGTAATAAAATGCATGAATAATTTTGAATTTGAAGTGCTTTAAATTGAGCGCATTTGGAGAATATTTGCTTTAGTGCTCATTTGTAAAGGAGACCAGATTAAATAAAGTCTCGAGTAAGAGGATTATCATTGGGTTCTGCTAGGCGGTTTTAAAAGGATCCCATTCAATTAACCTGTCAGGTTTTAGTGTTTTTAATTATTTGCATAGCCAACTGTAAAAGGCCGTCAGTCCACATTGTAACATAGAATAACTGCTTCTGTTATGTTTGCTTTTATAGAAAGGTTAGATGTGTTTGGATTGTATCAGATTCCCAGGGAAACCTGTACTGAGAGAAATATGTAGGCTGCCACCAGGGGTGTCCTTAGAGCATGGGTGGGCAACTCCGGCCCTTCAGTGGTTGTGGAACTATAAGTCATATGAGGCATTGCAAGACTGACAGCTGCAGGCATGACTCCCAGAAGCAGAGGCATGTTAGGATTTGTAGTTAAAGTGCAGCTGGGGGGCCAGAGTTGCTCACCCCTGCCCTAGATTTTCTCTAACCTGGTGGGGAAAGAGGGGTGCTGATGGTGCATGGCCTGGAGGAAGAGGGGTCGCTCAGTTCACTAACGGCTCAAAAGCTGAGCAGGATGCTGTCCAAGATGTCACAGTTCTTAGCAACCTGGGATGCTCTGGCCAGAAAGGACCCAAAGAGATGCCACCTGAGGCAACCGCCTGAGACTGCCCGATTTTAGCAATGTTCCTGGTTGCCACTGCCCATTTTCTAAAAACACTAGCTGCTTGGCTGTCAGGGCTTTCCATGTTTTGAGTCACTAACCCAGAACAAGCACAGGGATTAGAAAATCAGAGTGAAGTCACAACTCCTGGCTGGCATACTTGTTCCAGGTCTGTGTCATAAAGTATTAAAGCCCTTGAAGCCTATTTCTACCTTTCTACATGATTAGCATTTATAGTGGTAATGTAAATGTGCAGTGATGATGTATATGTGCACATTTTCATGACTCACATTGCTGGCTTTCTTAATTTTTTATGGACTTTTCAGTAGGCCTGAGTCCTGCAAACCCAGTCTGACACTGGGGTTGGATTGTAAAGCAGGCTGACCCCCTCCCTGTGAGTCATTGTTACAAGATCACTGCACACCAGCTCTGCCTTTCCAGGTGACAATACACTGTCCAGGGGGGAATGCCACCATGAATACTGATGAATGGGGGGAGAGAGCTCAAAGAGAGAGTGTTAATTTACACAGATGGCTTGCAAAGCATAGACGCGGCTATTTCAAAAAGAGTTGAAGAAGACAAAAACAATACGTTTCTGTGTTCATAAACAGCAACTGCATATGTCTGCTTCATGTTCACTCGGTGTACATTGCTTGCATATGTTTAAAAAAAAAAAATACCTCTGCAAAGGTGGAAATTGGCATTAAATCAGCAGGACAGCCAGGTAGCTAGAATCAACATTGGCAACCTCTATATTAGGTATACATAGGTTTCCTTTTAACATGTTTGTATATCCAAAACCTTTTTCTTTAGATTTGAATTGAGTAGGGAAGGGTTACAACCCACACTAGGTTATTTATTTATATTTGTCTGCGTACTATTTGGAAAATTCCCTTTCCCTTTCTGTCCCAGAGATCCGAGATAATAATATTAATAATTATATCTATAATTATTATATATAAAGTACATTTATATATAGTATATTTTGTGATTGTGCCTTCTGATGATAACCAAAATTCCTATTCCTGTTACTAAACAGCGCCTCATTTAGCATTGTCTAAATAACATTCACATTATGCAAGGCTCATTTGAATAAGACAGAAGGCATGGCATTCATCTACTGTTTTTTTCACAACTTTTATTTTAATTATTTTTTATTTTGCCTTCAATTCCTTTGAGTCTCAGTGGGTAGAGGAGAGGAGTCTCACCAGTCATGATATAAATAAATAAAGGCAAGGAAAATAAAGCAGAGCGGTTTTTATTTATTGCACTCCTTGACTGGATAATTATGGCAGACTACCTGTGGATAAAATGTGACTCATCTATTGCAGAAAAAAGCACTTACATTTTATCATCTGTTATTCTAGGGGAAGGTTTATTGTTATGCATGAATGAATTCAAGAGTGCTGTACTAATAGTGATTTACAGACGCTAGAGTAACAACTTTCACAGACTGAGACAGAATTAAAGGAGGCCCCCTGGTCTAAAAAATAAACTTTTCTGTAGTTTCTAGTGGTATAGTTATTTAAATCTCCAAGTATGGTCTGTTAAAATAATTGTTAATATAACTGATGGTAGTAAATCAGATAAACGTGCTGATTATACTTAAAGTGACACTGAACGCAGGAGTTAAATCCTAAAAAAAATTCAAGAACCTTAACTATTAACAGAAATGTATCTTATTTGGGTATCACTCAGCTGTAGATCCTCAAATCATCTCTGAATTGGTGCTGACACTGTCCTTCCTTCTGGAGGGGGGCTGCTTTTGTGCCCCAATCTCACATTTATTTTACTAATTTGTACTGAGATTGTAGTCCATCACGGGAGCGAGCTCGGAGTTGGGGGAAACCTGCTTCGTTAACTGCCTACCCACCTTCCGGTTCTAGGGTGGCTGCTATTCCTAGCAGGGTCTCCTGGGGCCACTCTTTTTTACCCTGGCACAAGGCATGATGGGACTTCCTAATCCTGCTAAATTAGGGGAATAGTAGTGATGTCGTGTGTGTGCTCCTCCCAACTGGAAGTTCGAGGAGTCAGCACACAAAAATCTGGAGGCTGGGGTGGTGAAAAAATAAGATGGGTTTATGGGCATACGGTATTTGAAAGGAAGCATTTCATTTTCCATTCTCCTCTGGTTTATACAAATGGAATCTATGTAGAAAAAAGCTTTAGAACTACTTTAAATTACCAAGTAGGATGGACTTTCACGCCTTTAAAACCCTCAAACATAAGCCAATTACTGTAATGCAATTACTATAATGCCATGCACACTTGGCAGGTGTTAACTTAAGTATTAAAAACTCACTGTTGGGTTGCCCATTCAGGGCAAAACACCAGGTTTGCTTTAAACCACCTCCTTTGCCCAACATATACTTACCATTTATTGCTCACGCTCTGTTCAGTGCTGGGAGCTGAAGGAAATCCCCAGTATGGAGGAGCATGTGACAGCAGTGGGGCAATCAGTTCTGTCACACGAAGGACCCGTGGCCTTGTAAGCTAAGATTCCAGTGACTGATAGCTTACACAGGACTTTAATTTGCTTCTAGCCTGTTTTAGGGTGGCTCCTTTCCCTTGCGGGCTCCTATGGAGTCACCTTTGTGTGTGCTACTAAGCCATGTGTTTCTACACAAACAACCAGACACAGCAAGGTAATTAATTCCTCTGCTCCTTGCTCCCCTATCCTCCTTCCTCCCTTCTGCAAGCTAGTAAATGGACAGTTGCTAGAGATTGATCTGTCCCTTGTATTCTTGTAGTGGACAGGAAGTTTAGGGAAGCTGAGCTGAGGAGTTGGAACCAGCTGTTTGGAAACATGGTGCAAGTAAGTGTTTGGTCAAAAATATAAAAAACTACTTTGCTGGCCAATGTATAGTTGTTTGATCTGGATTAATGATTGAAAAAGTTTGAGAGTTTAATACTACTTTAAGAACCCTGGAAACACATTGGTTCCAGAGACACAAACTGCTGCAAGGAAATCTCACCACTGGAGTCTCCAGGGGAAGTTACAAGATGGCAGGTACCCATCAATGTTCACCTAAGATGAAAATATCAATTTTCGGGTAGAGTTCGTTTTAAAATAAATCTTGTGTAGCTTTGTCATAAAGCCTACAATCCACCAACAAAATATGTCTTTGCATCTGCAAATGTATCCGCAGATAAACTGGTTATCTGTGATGCTCCTGTCACCGCTGTACATGCTAGCATTCTAAAAACAGCATTTTCTAGCTATTAGGCCTTTGACAATATAAGTGGCTTGTTAAAGGCCCAGTTAAAGAGCGGAGCATGTATTATCCTAAGTATAGAAACCCATTACAAGCTTTGCATGCTTGTTATGTGTTCCATCAAGTGAATTTTACATAGTGTCTGTAACTCTTTCACACCTAGATGTTTAATAAAGTAATGTACGTATGTACTCATTTTCTATTTCCTGGAACCTGCTGCTTCTTTCTTTTTAATCTAATGGAATGGACGGCTAGTATGGTTGATTTCCAAGCAAGTGGATGTTCATTCTGAAGCAACACTCTGCAGTGTTTGGACGGCCACGACTGCCTAGGTACCTAAAGTGTATGTCAGTTCATCTTTGCAATACCGGACCAATCCCCTATATGTTAACCCCTTAAAAGTACAGAAAAATGACTTTTGGTCTGCCAGAAATTCTATGTGCTGCTGACTTCCTGTATGAGCTGATAAAACGGTGCCTTTGTTGCTCTGAAATCTGAAACAGTGATGTATAAATATAAAACTAAACAATAAAGGTGATCAGCGCCAGTAAGTGTAATGTGGAAATATGAGCTACCAAGCACTAAGGATATAACTAAATATCAAATCCAGCCTCTAATTTGTCCACACCTGAGAGAACACCTGAGGGCTCCTTAACAAGAAAGTACCTGGTACCATTACAAAGTCGGATTCCCATAATCTACTATCTTCCGAAGATACATAAAAATCAAGAGAAACCACCAGGGCGTCCTATAGTTAATGGGATAGGCTCCGTCACAAATAGATTAGGGGAGTATGTTGATGTTTTTCTCCAACCCCTCATACAACAGAGTAGTACCTACCTTAAGGATACTAAACATCTACTACAGGAGCTCGAACTGATTAAGTTTGATTCAGATTGTTTTTTGATCACTGCGGATGTGGCATCACTCTATACAATCATTGATCACATAGAAGCCTTATCAGCAACTAAATGGTTACTACAGAAGGATAACTGTCTACCAAGTATAAATATATAAAGGGTTATTCATTGCATTGGCTAATCCTTCGGATCAATTCGGCCGGCAGAGCCCTCCAGTTCAGCCAAACCAAAGGCTATCTCCACCCAGTTGTTGTCATTCAATGACAGCCCAGCATCCTCAAGTCGTGTGAGGAAACTGGGCTGTCACTAAATGACAACAAATGAGTGAAGCTGGCCATGACGTCACGGCCAACTCTGCCTATTTGTTTTGATTCGGCCAGGATGTGACATGTGCCACCCGAAGCCAGCCGATGTACGGCTGATTTTAGCCGATGTTAGGCTGAAATAAACCGCACAGGGCCGAAGTGAATAGCCGAATGGCGGCTTAGTGAATAGCCCCGATAATGTATTATTATTCTCTATCATACACAGGTTCCTCATCCCTCTCTATTATTCACAGTGTCTCATGCTTCTCTGTCTGGATTATACAGAGATCATCCTTCGATTCTTTTGCACACAATGCCTAATTCCTGTCTACTTCATATTGTCCATATCCATATCCTTGCAAGTGGTTCCTCATTAATTCCTCTAACGTGCACAATAAATGTCTCTCTATTACAGTGCAGTGGCTCAATTCTCCCCATTAAATGCAACGCCCCATGCATTTCTATTATATGTAATGCCTAATGTGTCTCTGTTACACAGAATGCATCAATCCTCCCTATTGCATGCAGTCTCTCATACCTCTGTTTTTTGCACAGTGCCTCATATTCCTCTATTGCAGTACCTCATACCTACCTATCATATACAGTGCCTTATACATTTGTAAAACATGCAATGCATAAACCTCTGCATTACACATAACTCTTTATAGATATTCCAATTCATCCCATAGATGTTCAGTAGGGTTGAGGCTCTGTGCAGGCCACTCAAGTTCCTTCACTAAACTCATCAAGCCATATTTTTGTACACAGCGGGAACAATCATGCTGGAACAGAGAGGGACTAAAATGTGTTTGTCTTTGTTAATAGTACACTGGAAACACTTGTGACCAAGCATAACACCTAGGTGTTTGCTTAGTTTCATATTTTTTTAAATCATTGCTATGTCTTTATTTATGTATCTGTTCGACTTTTTATTAAAAGGTAGCTACACCCAATGCTGATATTTTAGGTGGCTACTTTTGTTTCCCATAGTCCCTGTGTGTGTTGGAAAGTAGTCACCGCTCCAAGCTCACTCCTGTGATGGACTACAATCTCACATTTACTTACCTAATTTGTATTGATATTGTAGTCCATCATTCGCATTTAGGAAAACGTAATCTCTGCTGCATTGTTTGTTGCTCTTTGTGTCCCTTTGGGGAGATTTACCTTCACTTCCTGCCCCAGAGACACACCAAGCAGTAAGATGAAAGACGATACTTATGCTGCTTGTCCCTATCGCAATCTCTATTGCAAGATGCAGATACCACGTCAAATTCGGGGCAACAGGGAGTAGGGGGGCGGCACAGGTCAAATTTATGTACTGTCTATAGACTCCTTACATTTAAAAAATACATTTAATGACGCATGAATAAAGGCAGAACTGCATTAATCTGTTTCCTTTTGTTATCTGCATGGAGTTCAGGTTTAAGCCATGTAATATATTGGTATGTTTTTGGAGGAAACACACATCACTGTTAGGAATATGAGGTTCAAGTTCAGGTTTACTGCTACCATGGGTTGGGTACTATGGTAGAAAAGGTTGCTGGTTCGCTGCCATAAAAAAGAAACAATCTTGAATGCAGTGGATAGCTATTGCCCCTATTCACAAGAGCCAATACTATGAGGGAATGGATAACCCAAACTCCTTTCTATAAAAGCATGGGCTCATAGCAGCAATTTTGTCAGTGTGTGTTGGATCTGTTGGGCAGAGCTGATCATGTTGTGTAGGAAGAAATTCTGTTTTGTTTTTTTTCATATTTATTTATTTTTATTTTAACATTGGTTTATCTTTCCCATAGCATTGCTTAGCTTCCCGTGCTTTTTGTTTGACAATAGCTTGTTTATTACCTCTAGAAATGGCCTGAATAGGACAACACAAACCTTCCCCATACTTTAAATGAGAATTGAAGCCAAAACCTTTTTTTTTTTAGTTTTGGATAATGTGAGGGAGGGTTATAACCCATGTCCACCTTTTTTGCCCCTGTGTCCCATTGGAGAGAATTCCCTTCATTTCCTGGCCAATAACCACAAACGAAAGTGAGAGGAAATCCCTCCAAAGTGAAGGAAATCCCTGGTGGTTAGCAGGGTCACCAGAACTAGTGTCCCCATAGGAAGATTTTCCATCCATTCATGTGCTGATGACAACTAAAAATTTGGGATTGTCTTTCACTTTCAGGGATAACAGTCACCAGTACAAATAGAGAGTGAATCTCTAATAGGGACAAAGAAAGCAATAAAGAAAGCAATAAAAACTCATCAGGTGTTCTATTCCTTCTCCACTCCATCCAAAACTAAAAAGAAAGCTTTGGCTCCAGTTGCACTTTAATAGGGTTCCCTATAACGTTCACGAACTTCGAGCAAGATTTGCAAAACTGCTAACTAAATCCATGAATTCACTGATCCCTAATCATTATGTAAAGAATAAGGTCTTCGTGATCAACCCAGGACAATTGTATGTCCTGGACAACTTAGTTATTGAATGCAAAATGACTGATCAGCAGGAACACAAAAAAGGCATAAGAGCTTATCTAAATTCCCCATAAAACACACACCAATCAAATATAATGTGAGAATTTATCTTCATAGAAGGATTTGATAAAATGACCTGAATTTCTGAATTTGATTGATTGAAATGATTAAGATGCAATGACAAATATAAGTAATTTTTCTAGCTTGTTAGTTACCTCTTTCTCTTTCTGACATTGCCATTTAACATTATTTGCTGGGATAATGTACTTAATGGATGTCAAAGACAGAAGCATTATAATCCAATTAGAATTATTAAAATGTTATTCTTATTTCTTATAATTTCTGTGATATTTAAGGACAGAGAAAAGCATTTGCAGCGCTTTCACCAGTAGTTTATGTGTGCATGGCTATGTAGTTTAAAGGCCGATGCAAGGCATTGAGGTTATTCAGAGAACATTTATGTTTACTGTACTAATGAAGTGCTAGTTAGAAATGACTATGGGAAAACATTGTTATTTTATGCCTGGAGTGTGAATATTAAAGCAACTCATTGTTATTAAGACAAAAGCGGTACTAAAACGTTTCCCCAAAAAGAAGATGGAAGATACTTAGCTCTCCTGATGCCAGTGCCATAGAATGACACTCTATGGTAGAGAAATATTTCCTAAAATATCTTCAAAAACCGACACTTCCTGGAGTGTCGAAGTTCTGGTCCCCACGGTGTTTTTTCACACCAACTCAGCAGCAGGAGAGGTCGTAACTATCTCTTTTACTGGGAGATATTTTAGTGCCACTTTAATTTTTTTGACAGTCACTTTAAAGTAGAACTCAGTTCTAATAGAAAAGCAGGAGATGGTTTTAAAGGCTGATTCTAGCTTTTGGACCATGACCATGTTTTATGCTATACCCTAAATATGGTTGTAACATAAAACATGGTCATAGTCTGCAACTTACTACACCAAAACCCCTTCCCCTCTTACTGAATCGTGGAGTTCTTCTCCTTGCAGCATCCTGCGTCATCCATTTACACATCCAATAACAGGATCTGTGAACGAAAAAAACTACCACGCTAGCAGAGGAACTCAGAGATCTTAATGGAGCACAAGAGCAGTGACATCACCGCACATGTTGTCCATTGACAACTTCCGAAAGTCTCAGTACGGATCTGGGCTAGGGAAAAAGTCTGGAGGAGCACCTGCGATTTGCAAAGCTTTTCAAGATTCAATACAAATAATTCATAGATGCCCTTTAAAAAGAAACAAACCAATGTGGGTGCAGTTATTTCTTTTTGCAAAAGAAACATGCAACGTGAAAGATGGAACATGGAATAAGCCTTGAAAGTAGGCTCTGTGTAATATGGGGGCAGTGGCGGAGCTAAGGAACAAAGGGCCCTGGTGCAACCCCGCCCCCCCCACAAACACAGCGCTCTACTCCCGCAGCGCTCGGCCGGCTGTCACTTTCTCTCCTCCCCGCTGGGACACAGAGCAGCGCCCAGCGGGGAGGAAAGAAAGCACGGATGCGCTGCTGTGTCAGCAGAAAAATTGCACTTTTGGCATTTAGCCAAAAGTGCCATTTCCGGCCGATATCTTTTGGCGGCTGATATATCGGTGCAACCCTAATATTTACAGCAATGCAGAATGCCACAGGCTATAGAGGACTCCACTTCCCAGCAATACTTTATATAACAATAGCATTTCTGTATAAAGTACTGCTGAGATTTATAGTCCTCTATAGAGGTGCCATTCTGCAACAGTACTTTATACAACATTAGGCTACAGGGGGGGTTATCTAAAAAAGCTAGCTATCAGACTAGTATGTTGCCCTTAAACCATCTTTCTGAGTCACTAGCATACATCAGAAGAGTGTCCTTATCTACATACTGGATTTGGGTGAGTGACTTTAAGTATTGAAGCAAGAAGGCCAGCATGACGACCAGATACCTAGCATTTGCAGAGGAAGGTTAGCAATGTCAGCCTTCATGGTTGCCCCATGACAGGTATAATTTACAATGAGCCTTTGAAATAATGGTATTTAAAGAGACCCTGTCATTATTACAAGACCAGTCACCATGCATGAGGAGAGACAGCAGCAGTGACTGTTTTTTACTACAGAAAGTTCCTGCACAAACTGGAGTTGTTTAATTCCGGATTACTACACAGATCTGGAAGAAATACACAAAAGACAACAAGATTCATGGAAGAATTCACACGCCTCTTGTATTTAGACAAAATGTGTTTAGCCTAAAGCCCAACTTACAATCCTTAGTGCTGACTGGAGTATGCATTGCAAATTATTTCTCTGCCCTGCAATACGGTATCAGATCGTTCAGAAAGGTGCACTCATGCTTTAAAGCAATTATACTATTTGGACTGCAATACATGTTTTTTTGTGACTATATTTATGATTTTTTATTGTCACAGACCAATTCACAGTCTGTATCGCCATAAAAGCTTAGCCAAATGTACTTACTATATCATGGTGACATCTAAGTTTTAGATACTTTTTCACTTGTTCCCGTAAAACCAAGCAAGCATAAAAACAAAATGAGCATTATCGATTAATTGTCTCGCAATAAACTGAACGACCATTGATTGGAAAAAGTAACATTTGGTTACAGCGTGTTTCACTTAAGCATTCACACTCAGGAAAATCCATACAGCTTTGTTACACTATGTGCTTTCTATGGCAGTACTCCAGATTCTAAGATATCAGGATATCTGGCAGATTAAACTTCAGACTTTGAAATGTTGTAGTAACTGGGTGACAGCTATCAAATACATAAAGTGAACTTGTACCTTGCTCATGCCCATGCCCTCCTCTTGTCAACTGTGTGCTTTTTTTTCCAACAGAGCAGCTAGCCATAGGCACGTAAAACCATGAAACGAAGCCTAAACCTTCACAAGCTGGCTATAAGCATAAGTATGACAAACAACAACCAAACAGGTGAACTCCATCTCTAACTGTCACTCAATAGTAAAGGTGCTCATGTCAAGTAGTCTCTCCACTGCCACCAAGCATATAGGTTCCAGAAGGCACTGCAGATCAAGTTCACTGCAAAACATGTTTACTAAATGTAGATTGCTGGGTCCTTTGAACTGGAGAAATAAAGGTGATCCCCGAAACGCTGTCTCTGTTTTTACTCTCCTCTGCTTCGCAATCTACACATGTTTTGCAGCGAACTTGGTAAGCAGTGCCTTATGGACTTATATTGCATATAAGTATGACATATTTATATGCAATATTGGATATTAACCTGAAATAAATATTTTTTGTCCTGAACATAATAATAAGAAAATGAAATAAATATTTGCAATACTTAAAAGGATAAAATCTAATATTAAAGTTATTGTTAAAAAAAGCTAAAACAACAGCTGTTAACTATTAACAAAAATGTAATTTATTTGTGTATCAATCAGGTGTAGCTTCTCAAATCATCTCTGAATTGGTGCTGACGCTGTTCTTCCTTCTGGAGTGGGGCTACTTTTGTTCCCCATGGTCCCTGTGTGTGTTGTAATGTCGCCACCGCTCCAAGCTCACTCCTGTGATGGACTACAATCTCAATACAAATTAGTTAACAAACATGAGATTGTAGTCCATCGTGAGAGCGAGCTTGGAACAGTGTCAGCACCAATTCAGGGATCTACAGCAGAGTGATACACAAATAAATGAAATTTTTGTTAATAGTTAACAGCTGTTGTTTTAGCTTTATCATCTCTCATAGTATGAGGGTATTTTTAGTATATTTAGCTTTATCATCTCTCATAGTATGAGGGTATTTTTACATGACCTGAGCGTCGGACGGTGTCTCTCTCTCTCTCCTCCTTCCCCTCCCAGTGTCGGTCAGTGTCTCTCTCTCCACCTCCTTCCCCCTCATCGTCTGTCAGTGTCTCTCTCCTCCTTCCCCCAGCGTTGGTCAATGTCTCTCTCTTCCTCTCTCCCATCCCCTAGCATCGGTCGGTGTCTCTCTCCTCCTCCCCCCAGAGCATCGGTCAGTGTCTCTCTCCACCTCTCTCCCACCCCCCAGCGTCGGTCAGTGTCTCTCTCCTCCTCTCTCCCACCCCCTAGCGTCAGTCTGTGTCTCTCTCCTCCTCTCTCCCTCCCCCCAGCGTCGGTCAGGGTCTCTCTCCTCCTCTCTCCCTCCCCCCAGCGTCGGTCAGGGTCTCTCTCCTCCTCTCTCCCTCCCCCCAGCGTCGGTCAGGGTCTCTCTCCTCCTCTCTCCCTCCCCCCAGCGTCGGTCAGGGTCTCTCTCCTCCTCTCTCCCTCCCCCCAGCGTCGGTCAGGGTCTCTCTCCTCCTCTCTCCCTCCCCCCAGCGTCGGTCAGGGTCTCTCTCCTCCTCTCTCCCTCCCCCCAGCGTCGGTCAGGGTCTCTCTCCTCCTCTCTCCCTCCCCCCAGCGTCGGTCAGGGTCTCTCTCCTCCTCTCTCCCTCCCCCCAGCGTCGGTCAGGGTCTCTCTCCTCCTCTCTCCCTCCCCCCAGCGTCGGTCAGGGTCTCTCTCCTCCTCTCTCCCTCCCCCCAGCGTCGGTCAGGGTCTCTCTCCTCCTCTCTCCCTCCCCCCAGCGTCGGTCAGGGTCTCTCTCCTCCTCTCTCCCTCCCCCCAGCGTCGGTCAGTGTCTCCCCCCCCCCAGCGTCTCTCTCCTCCAAAAATCTTGCTTGGAGCCCGGGCCTCCCCAGCTGCCTGGGCCCCTCACACAAGTACAGGTGATACACCCACTTCCGCGACCCACACTTTAAGAAGCCCTGTACCAGAGCACCTATAAATATGCTTTTGGCACTAGGATGCACTAAGCTCTGTAGCAGGAGTTACAACCCCTAAACACATTAGCTTACTTTACTTCATATACCTCTGACTCATTGGTGAACTATATCCCTGTTTGCTTTTGACCCTGTGAGTAGATGAATGTATTCGTGTTATTTAATTCCTTTCATAAATTCACTGCTCTAACTGCTTTACTTTGTGTACTTGAGCAACTGAGCTCTCAAACAACAGTCTTTTCATTACAAGAGGAAAGGAGAAACATGCAGAAAGGAGTTAAGAGCACCACCTGTTAATTGCTTATAAGAAGATAGAATATTCATATGCAATATTTCCTACTTACCTGACAAAAGTATTTTTCATCCACATCATAATAAAAAAGAAGATATGAACAAAACCTTTTTTTCGAAGAAGATGCAAACATTTCAAGGTTTCAGCATAAAAATTCACTGTTTCTGATCTCTTGGCTTGCTTCTAGAAACTAGAGGAATAAACACAAAGAATTTCAGAAATGCAATACAAGGTAATTCAGATCATCTGCAAATTATTTAGCACCCATATCTTACTAATGAAAAAACAAACCCAGCCCCCTATAACAGACAGAGGAAAATCAGCAAAAGGGATAATGTTGGTTTGAGAAGGAGCGATAGCATTGTACACATAGATGGAGAGCAGAGGTGAAGCTTTGTACTCCGCACTCATGTTGAACATGGGGCTGCAAGTTGATTAGAATCTGCTTAAAAATGAAAATCAAACCTCCGCTTCTGTGAATAATTACCTTGAGCTGTGTGTTTATTCATTCTCTGACAGCTAAATAATATGGAAGCTGAATGAACTGTAAAATTTGGAATGATCAAATGATCAAATAGTGAGTCTAGTAGGAAAAAACCCCCTCTAAATGCGATGTACAAACAGAGGAAACCCTCAAAGCACATTTAAAGTGACCCATGCCATTACTCTCGCTCTCACTTCTAACAGTACCTGTACCTAGAGGCTGTTGTAAGCAATATCTTCTTCTCTCTCTCCTATCACAGCAGCTGTCAAAATTCTGTGCAAAAATTGTTTTTAGCCTTTAGAAGTCTGATATGTGCACAGTAAGTTGGCCCAGATACAATGCTATCACTCCCCCTTTCCCAGTTGACTGGAATTAGTGTTTTTCTATTGGCTGGGGTCAGCTAACTGGATATATGACTACAATACTGAGTCAAACGCAATATTTCATATTGAATTAAAAAAATGAAAATAAATGTACAGTATTTTTGGTAATAAGTTGTTAAACAGATAGCTATGTTAGACCTCTCAAGCTGTTTCTAAACAAAGCTTTGTCTGTCACATAGTGTTCAGTGGCTTTGCTGATAAACAAAATCATGTGATCGTGGGTTGGGATCAAATAAAATATACATACACGCTCAGGACTTTAACAACAATCTTTCTACAGATAATGAAAGCACTAATATGACTTAAAAAATAATCATTAATAAATATAATGAAATACAGTGATCTCTTCAAGTACAACATAGAACTTAAACTTTTATTTATTTTTGTTTTATTTTTTTTCTTCCACTATCCTGTATTACATAAAAAAGTACCCAAGCTGTACTTACCCTATCCATACTCCAGTGACATCCCTGACCTCCTCCTCTATTCAGTGCTGTCTGTCCTCTTCTATGTCCAACCGTGTTATTCCGTCCATTTCTTATGAGTCTAGCCTGTGGTTGCAGATCCCTATTGGTCAAAGTACTCCAGGACTGAGCAAGAGCTCACACATCATTAGCAGAGTGCTGCTAAGTCCAGAAAGAATGCCCACTGCTGTGCAGAAAGAAGAGGCAGTACTGGTAACATCATCAGATCAGCTACAAGATACCATTGAACTTCACAAGACCGTGATACCCTATGTTGGGATGTATGCCTAAAAAGAGGCCGACCCGAAGTGCAGAAGGAGTTCGACTCTCCGGCATGCTTCTCACTGCTGTTCGGGCTATTCTTAAAGATGCCGAACAGCAGTGAGTGAATAGCCGAATGCCACTGAGGGACCGAGCAGAACAGAAAAAGAGGGAAAAATGTCAAAAAAAGTAAATAGAAAATGATTGAGCAGAACTAGCAGTGACAGCTAGCTCCGACCAATAGTTTCCTATTGTCTGGCGGCTCTGCTGCTGTAAAAAAAAAAAAAGAAAAAAAAAATCTCCCGGGCGCTCTGGCCGCTCCCGGCCGCCCAGGAGAGAAACACTGCTGTGTCTTTTTTTCCTTATTCTGACACGAGCGATGTCAGAATTAAAAAAAAAAAGAATTTTCCCATTGAAAAGCATTGGGACATTACTATTGGCTATTTCAATTTGCAATAGCCAATAGCAAACTAGCATTGTACCAAATGGCCGGCCGTTCGGCCAGCTTAGGCTTTCAGCATGGCTCAGCCGAGCCGATGCATATGCGTTCGGCTCAGCTGAGCCGCTCGGCCATGATCGGGAGCCAGATCCTTCGGCAGCTTTGTGAATAGACCCTAATGCTATGTTCATTTTTTAAGCATGTAATTTTTATTGAAGACATTTTTTTTTCTTTTTTTTTTACTATGTTATGTTTAATGGACTTTGCATTATATGCGGCGAAGGAGGGCAGTATGGTTTTGTAAATAAGAAATGCATGCACTAGATAATGTTATATTTTTGGCAGTTTTGTAATGTCTCACAGATACTGATTATCGATACCTTTTTTTAGTGACATGTGACAGTTTTTCTAAAACAATACAGACTAATGATTTTAGGACAGTGGTGGAGTGCCAGGGCTCAGTCTAAGCTGCCACCGCTGCGACCCTGGTAGGTCTGCCACTGATTCTAAGCTGTAGGGGGACTACAAATCACAGCAATACATTATACAGAAATGCAGAATACCATCAGCTATAGAGGACTGCAAATCCCAGCAATACATTAAACAGCAATGCAGAATACCACCAGCTTTAGAGAACTACAAATCACAGCAATACATTATACAGCAATGCAAAATAATATGAAGCTCTGTGTTGCTCCAGGGTGGTAGCCTGATGTCTGCAGGGTCTTAGGTTTACTGTGCAGAGTTTTAGAAGGCTGTGTGGGGTCTCATGAGGGCTGTGTGGGGTCCCAGGTGGGCTGTGCAGGGTCTCAGGAGCACTGTGCGGATTCTCAGGTGGGCTGTGCATTGTCTCACCAGGAGTCCGGAGGGTCTCGCAGGTAGTGGAGCTGCTGTAAGCAGCGCTGCGCAGTTCCCCAGGAAGGAAGAGTAGATGTGCGGCCGGCACTGTAAACAGGTGCCACGGTTTACCAGAAGGCTTCCAAAGTCCCCAGCAAGCGTGGGTCCTCAGACAAATTAAAAATGGAAAGCGCTGGTGTCAGCTTTTTATATTGGAGCATTTTCTCGAGTACTCCTGAAAATGCCAAGTATCAGCACTGATACTGGTATCAGTATTGGTGCATCCCTAATTTTTGTTATTGAATTTCCATACATTCTATCCCACTCCTAATAACTACATTGATCTAAAAGGTTGTAGAACTTGGACTGAGCCTGATGAAGGGAACCCTGTGTGGCCCCGAAAACGCTTGTATTTGGATGGCATTGTTTTGTCATCAAATTGACTTTTGTTAATTTCACTTAACTAATAGTGTGCTGGTGACATCTTTTGGAATTTTTGTGTTGGTTGAGACCCACTTTTCTGCTATTCACAGAATAAAAATGAAAGCCACTCGGTAGGAAATTAGAATGCACCCTTTTCACCTCTAAAAAGCCTTTTATATTTCTTTTGCATATTTCTGTAAAAATGGTCTAATGATATCTATAATTTTATTAATATATCTAAATGAGTGTGCTGCAATTCCAAAGTAGCAATAACCCTTTTCACTTGCTGTTTTCTCATTTTAAAAATGATAAGTAGAAGTGTTACTGTCAATTAGCAGAGTGAAAAGCTATGATCCCCTTTACAAAAAAGTAGTAAGATATTCATTAACTTGAAGGTAATGTGCTATAACCACCAATTATGAAATTGAACAAAAAATGACTGCTTACATCAAGTGGTTACATTTTTAGCCTTGAGAAAAGCTACTATTGGTGACTCAAACATGGAAAGTTAAGTTGATTTTTTTTTTATTAAACCCTTCAGTAAATGCTGCATTTTAAAGCAGTTTATATTAATGTTTAAAGGATTGTTTCGCTAGACCTTATGGACAAGTATTCCATTATAATCCATGCATTATATCTTGTAGATTTTTGTAATCTCAGTCTAAAATGGTATTATTTTATTACATATGTATATATTGTATGTATCTTTCGCTGCATATACAGTATTTAGTATTTAAGGTGCATGATTATTTTATACCAAAGAGTACAGAGGAACGCAAGCTGGTGAAACCACAAGATTTATTTATAACTGTTGAACCAGGCTGAAGGGTACCAAAAAAATAAAACATTTCCTGAGACTGCAACAAGAAAGTACACTTGCTACCATGGCATGCAGACCAATATAATGCTCTCACTCACTGTTGTCTGTTACCTCTCTCTGCTGCAGGCAGGGCCGTCCCTATAATGATGCCGCCTGAGGTGGTTGCCTCAGGCGGCATTTCATTGAGTCACATGGAGGAGGGGCAACAACAAGCAATGGGATCAGGAAGGAATTTTTTCCCTTGCTGGAGCAAATTGAACCATGCTTTATAGGGTTTTTTTTGCCTTCCTCTGGATCAACAATGGGTAATTGTGGGCATAGCGTTCTGTTTAGGCTTTTCTTAAATTTTTTCATATCTCTATAGGTTGAACTCGATGGACATGTGTCTTTTTTCAACCTGACTAACTATGTAACAATTGTGGCAATACATGGGCAGCAAATGGGCTATGCTAGAATATGCTAGCAGTATGTTGACAATAAAATGCGAGGACAATAATATCAGTCCAGTCTTCTACCCTCTCCCTGCCTGTACTGTTCAGGCCAGACCATATGGTCAATTTGAGAAATATAGTCCGAAAGCAAACCGCTTCCGTTGTGCTCTGCTTTTAAAAAAATCCATTATTCTCTATGGATGTAATGTGGCAGGTGCATCCTGTATTAAATATACATTTGTAAAAATAAGATTTTACATAAAAATAGTAAAAAGTATGAACTTTAAAAAGTGAACTTTGAAAAAAATTAAGTAAAATGTTCCTAAAACCATTAAAGTTTCCTTCTTACGTTCAGTTTAATGCTGCTTGCATTGAGAGAATTTTAGATTTGACCTGCAGAGATGAATATGGGAAAAAATCTTTGTTCCTTGAAGCAAATAGAAGAAATAAACATTCTGGGTCTGTAGACACAAGTCTGTTCCCGATGAATAAAACAAAAGACAGAAGGTGATGTTCCTACAAGTGGAAGTAACGATGTGTGAATAGGAATTACTGTTGATATGGCGCAGCTTCAATAAACCAATATGTCTTGGTGCGGAAGATCAATCTAGCTTAAGTAAATTTTTCATTTAAGAAACAGCGGTGATTAATTAGCTAACACACCTTTAGCTAACTAAGGTAACTTTTTTTTACTGGCCATGGAGTCTTAAAGCCAAACTGTGTTGGTTAAAAGAGCATATTTGGCATCCACTGTGAATGCTCTTTATCAATTCATTTTAATTTAAATAAAAACAACAGTAAGTGCCTAAATTTCTTACCTGCAACTCTAGCCATGTGATCATCATCGGTGCACTTCTTCACACTTCACACTTCAGGCCTAGACAATGAAACTGTAATGCAAGCAACACCCAGGTAATAGTGACATAGCTGTTGCCCTCTCGCCCTTGCTATAGTTCTACTTTTGGTCAACTGCATGGCCAACATTTTTGAGTGGACTCAACGTAGTGCCGCCATACTCAAAATAGTCTGCCGGTAGTTTAGATTTGCAACGGTGGAGTGGGTGAGTGTTACTTCTAGAGCAAAGAATCATCTGGGTTATGTGATTTCACTTGCATTTGAGATGAGTTTGACACACTTCTGACATTATTCAGAGTTCATTGGCAGGTGTAATTGACTTGCAGGAGACCTTCTTCTGACCTGCATTTGACCTCCATCAATGCTGAATCCACCTTGAGAACCCATTGCTTTTTTTTGGTCCTGAACGGTCAGAAATTGGAAAATTTGGTTTCATTGAAAAAAAAAGCTAGGAAAACAAAATCTGATTTATTGCTATGGGCTACTGTTCTACCTCATCAAGAAAAAGTTACAATTTCAGGACCTCTTTTATCATTTATTAGTCTAATGGACCAGAAATGCTAAAAAAAATATTGCAATTAAAATGATGATGACATTCTAATTATGAGACAATGCAAAACATGTAAATGAACACTGAGTTCAAGAACAATTCTAATGAGGCAGGACCGCCAGAGAGCATCTTCTCAACGGAGTGACCCTATCACATTTCTGGGGTCTTTAAAGTACAGAACTTTCTTTCCCCAAACCACTAATTATTACAATTATCTGGAACAATCAAGCTGGGATATTTAAAGTGATTATGTTCTTTTCAACACCCTCCCACGTAGCTTAATTGTGCAATCCGCCTGGGTCTTATACCTGTCTTTCACACTCCGTGGTGTTTGGCTCTCCTTTGTTGTATGCTGAACTTTGTTTTTGTTTCATGCTGTCCATTCCCTTCATCACAATTCCTTCCACAGCACAGATCCCCTAATGTCTGCCTCTGTCTGCCTGTTAAGTAGGGAAACACAACATGCTGAAAGGTAATATGGATTCCAAAAAAAGAAAGAAAGATAAAGAAAACCTTATTTGCATCAAGTCAACTGATATGAAGGATGGAAATTCATAAGTGGTTATTTTAGGCGTACACACATAGCAGACTGGATTGAATAAATATCAGAAAGGAGAATGTATATTAGGCATGGGCACATTGCAGAAACTGGTAACTTTTTTTTTTAATTCAATACTTTTTTTATTTTAATAATACAATACATAAAACAAACGTATACATCCATAATTACATATTAAAACAGCAATACAAAACACATAACAATACATTAAAAAAAAACAACCACACCTCTCCTTATAAAATTAATTTTCCTCTCAACATACCATATTTCTTAAGCCACATTACTCTTCAGAGTACCAATAATAAATAGGAGAGATATTATACGAGAGATATTAAAACCCAAGGTCCTTTACCATATTCAATCCACTTATCCCACATTTTACCATATTTGTCCATAGTACCTCTGTGCTTGAACATAATTCCCTCAAATCCAACCACTTTATCTAGTTCTTTCTTCCATTCCTCTACTGTGGGAGAAATCAGTCGGAAGTAACATACGGGTAGATTTTTCCCAGTTGACACATAGACCTGAGAACCTACCAAATTCCATAAGTAGAGACATTACCTCTAATAGAGAGTGATTAGTATCAGCCAAAAAAACCACCGTATCATCTGCATATAGTAGTATCTTATCCTCTGCCTTACCCCGCTTAAACCCCATTATCTTATCTGAGTTTCTTATTAAATTAGCTAACGGTTCTATCGATAGTGCAAATAACAGGGGAGACAGGGGACACCCCTGTCTAGTCCCCCTCATCAATTTAAAAGCTGGGGATAGGGCCTTATTTACTTATATTTTAGCCAAAGGATTGGCATATAGTAGTTGAATATATGAAATATATCGGGGGCCAACCCCAAACGCTCTTAATATTGCCCATAGGTAATCCCATTCCACACTATCAAATGCTTTAGTAATGTCCAGGGACAACAAAGCTCTATTCCCCATTATCTCCGAGGGAACTTGCATATTCACATATAGCCTTCGCACATTGTCTTCCGTTGACTTATTAGGCATAAATCCGCTTTGATCCGAGTTTATTACCTTCTGAATAACCTTAGATAGTCTGTTCGCCAGAACTTTTGTCAAAATCTTAACATCAGATCCCAGCAAAGATATAGGCCTATATGACTCCGGCAGCAATACATCCTTCCCCTTTTTTTGTAAGAGAATAATTGCAGCTATATACATTGATTCGGGTAGTTTCCATATTTCTAAAGCTTCCTCAAATGTTTGTAACAGCCCCGGGAGCAAAACAGAAGCATATTTCTCATATACCTCTATTGGTAGCCCATCCAAACCCGGAGCTTTCCCCTTTGGGAAACTGGCCACAGCTTCCTCCAATTCTTGAATAGTAAGAGGGGTTTCCAGACTATCCCTATCGACCTGGGATAACGTATTACATGGGATATTACTTGCCAGGTCTTCACTGCTATAGGTTGCTCTAGTGATATAGACCCCTTCATAATACTGTTTGAAGATCGAGAGAAGCCTGTCGGACCCGCCGCACAATTGGCCATCCGTATCCTTCAACACATTTACAAACGGAATTTGCTCTTGTACTTTCACCAACTGTGCCAGCAGTCTTCCAGAACTCTCTCCCTCCTCCCAGTACTTTTGGTTACTAAAGAATAATTTATTTTTTGCTTTCTTATTTTCAATATGCTTCAGTTGTTCTTGTGCATCGATCCACTCATCGCAAGCTGTTACATTAGGATTTAACACAAATTGCGTCTCTAAACGAGTCACTTCCTTACAAGCCTCTTCCTCCTCCCTATTCCATTGCCTCCTCGTCCTACTAATCTGCTGACATAAATATCCCCTCATATATGCTTTCAAAGAATCCCATACTACCCCATGTGACGCAGAATTAATATTAGTGCTCAAAAACATTGATATCTCATTTTCTAGCTTCTCCTGTGCTGATAAAATAATTAACCATCCCGGATTTAATTTCCATGGCAATCTAAAAAAACTTCCCCCCATTTCAATTGTAGTGATTATTGGTGAATGATCTCATAGTGATCTTGGTTGTATCTCAACCGATTCAATTAGTGATATTACATCAGCTGAACACAAAACTAAATCTATCCTAGACAATGTGTTATGTGTCTTCGAAAAACAGGTGTATTGGTGTTCCTCTGGGTGCATCATCCGCCACACATCTAACAACCCTATTTCTTTAGAAAAATTATAAAAATAAGTGTTTTTTGTGGCATCCAAGTGCTTATTTACCGGGAATTTATCTAGCGCTATATTCATATAGTTATTAAAATCCCCCATCACAATAACATAAATAGGTAACTTATCTTTAATAAATAATAACAACTTCCGGAGGACCTCATTAGAATAGGGAGGAGGAATATATATGTTTACCAGCACGCATTCTACTTCATAGATTTTACAGTGCAAAAATACATATCTACCCTCTTTGTCACACAATGCTTGTATACATGAGAAAGCTATACCTTTACAAACTAGTATTTATACCCCTCTAGAGTATGTTGAGTAGCATGCATGAGCTGTATATTGCAAAAATCTGCGTTCCAACCATCCAACACTATCTCCCACCAAATGCGTTTCCTGCAAGCAGATAATTGACGGCCTATGACACATAATGCTGGATAGTACCGCACATCGCTATGTCTTATTCCCCAAACCCCTAACATTCCAAGATATTATAGATATTCTTTTTTTCTTATCCATTGAATTTAACTACCATATGTTATAATACAAAGCAATTGGGCATAGCCCCCCAATATGAGCAACACTTTGATACTTGAGAGACAAGGAGAGGAACAAACAAAACAGAACAAACAAACAACAACAACAACAAAAAACCACAAAAAAAACACTACGCACCTTACACAACACAGTAACAAACAAAAACAACCCATTGCTACATTGACCCCCCACCAAAATATACTCCACTCAGGAGCTACATAAGGGGTTAGAGATCCAATCACTAAAGTTTCCTATATGCTTTAACATGTTAATGTAAATTCAAGAGTTGTGCAGCTTTTATTGAAATAACACCTGGTGATCCTACAATGAAGATCCTTGTTCAGGTACAGCATACTCTGTCCATGTATCCCAATGGTGTTGCTACACTGACACCCCATCCCAATGCCTTCTGATGGAGGCTACAATTGCTTCAGCACACATTAGCCAAGCATGTTCTGCTGTTGTCACCATCAGGAAACCCTTGAGATATGCCATGCAGCCAATGCTGGAGTGCATGCATGTAGAGAAAGGGTGGCTGCAAAGAAGACTGAGATGCACAAAAGGATGGAAAAAAGGTGAAAATTAGTATTTTATTTTTTAAAACATGTTGACTGTTTATGATACACAATGCTCTAGCCAACTTAATGTCATTCAGTTAGGGTTTACATCTACTTACAATTCCTGAGACATTGGTCAGCAATACGTCCTTAAAGGAGAACTATGGGGTAAATGTTTTTCCCCATAGCTCTCCTAAGGGTCACGGGAGGACATATACTAGCATCCTCCTGTGACCCAAAGCTCAGTATATCGTGAGCCACAGCTCGCGGTATACTGAGACCGCCACAGCCAGGGCGGATGCCAACATAATTGTCGAGATCCACCCAGCTGCGTGAGTGACAGCTGGCTCTGCCTATCTAGCAGCAGAGCCAGCTGTACCCACCCCTCCCCCATCCGTTCCGCCAGTCAACAGACTAGGTGGAAAGGAGGGATGGAGGATGATTTATTATTTCCCCTCCTTCAAAAATTCAGGGTCACTAAACAAGGAGAAACTCAAATTAATGGGCAAGCTATGCATAGGTACCCATTGAGGTGTTCTGAAAGACTGCAAGTTTAAGCAAACCCAAAACTTTCCTTTGTCATTATAAACTGGATGTCAAATTTGGCATCTAAGGTCACCAGCTCTAATAATTCGCTGGTGACCTTAGTCCTATCTGCTGCTCTTTCTAATTAAATATTTCCTACATCATTTCGGTGTGGCTTGTGTTTTGCTTCCGTGGTTAACATAGCTAGTGTTTTCCTTTACTTGCTTCTCCTCATGTCAGCCATGCGGTCCCTGCCTACTTGCCATTGTAGTTGGAATATTGGAGCTATAGGGACTTTACTGGGCTAGTTAGGTGTTGTCCTAAGGGGGTCAGGAGTGTGGAACATCTAGCTATCTACCTATCTATCTATCTATACATGTATATGTATTTGGGTGTTAAACAAGTTGTTTTCAGTGTAAGCAAAGGAGATCTTTTAGTAATTACACGCATTATATTTAGAATTTCAACAGCAATAGGGTTAACTTTAAAAACACTTAGACGTTTTGGCCTTTATTGGGAAAATGACGGAAAATCTACCTTTCTACAGAGAAGGGTTAGGTCTCATCCTGACATTATGAAAAATGTTAATAGCACTATCGATAGAGCTCAGTAATCTGTAAAGAATATGGAGTCATACATTACACACACTTTAAATTACCCTCTTCGTTAATTAATCCAAGGGTGGGAAAAATAGAAGGATCAATTTATCACTGGTGAGTTAGTGGAACCGTTCACGGTCTGTTCTCTTGCTTTGCTATGGACAGACACAGCTCAAAGCTTCTGGAAAATAATTAACTGCGGCAGAGTAATGGGTAGGGCAGACACGGGAAGAGAAGTAAATGGCCGCAGTTTGTGATCAAGCATGGTTCAGGGACACAGCAGGAATTCAGAACTTCAAGTTCCTTGAAGTTACAAAGAGTAAGACAATGCCCATATAAAGGAGAATCTAACCTCAAGAAAAAGCACTTTGAAATTCAGCAGTTCACTCATTATATATTATATTGTGCCTCTGCTGATTCTCCAGGTGTTCTACTCATGCCTTTACTTAAATCATAACTTGTCCAGTTAGAGATTTCAATTGACTTTGCTATTTAAAGTGTATCTGTAGCCAAAACTTTTTTTTCTAGTTTTGAATGGGGTTGGAAAGTATTAAAACCCCTGCCAGTTTATTTTTTGCTGGCTGTGTACCCTGATACAACAGGAAGTTAGAAGAAACTCCAACAGAGATGTTTCCTGAGGGGCTGCTTTGAGCTGCACAGCCTCTTCATTTAAAGTATTCCAGCTGAGCTGTGCATGTGCAGTAGATTCCTTATGCACTCAGGCTGTTGAATAGGGAGAGGATTACATGGGAAATCTATTGCATGTACATTGCCCGGCCAGAAAAGCAGTATGGCTGCCAGCAGCTCTAAAGTGAACATCTCTGTGAAAGAGGTGAGTGGCAGACTTGGAAGGGTTGTTGAGGGTGGTGGGTCAACATCTTAGGGATATGTAGGATGCCTGCTCTAAAATTGCAAATTATACCTTACATTTGCATATAAGAAAAACTTGTGTATGAATATTGACACAAGTGAAAATTAAGACGTGATCAGATGAATCTACATTGTATGCAATTCCCTACTGTGGCAATAAGCAAAAGCTGAACACTTCCTAGTAGGTGCAATGGGTAGGTCTAGAGATTCTGCTTGAGTGAAGGCATAACTAAACCCAAAAACAAAAATGTTATATATTGCAGCTTGCCAGACCTTATACTGTATATGGAGGCTGCATTAGTTTTTTCTTCTTTTTAAGTTTTTTCGCCCTTTATTTTCACCTGGTAATTTTGACAGTAACAAACTTCAAGTCCTAGGATAACAGCACTTACTCACATTTCTGTGGCAGGACAACAGAAAGAAGACAGGACCCAGAAACCCATCTCTCTCCTATTGTCCTTAAGATAGAGGGGCGTAGTTCAGCAGTCCTTAGAGAAGAGTGAGCACAGGCAGAGAGCACAGGAAGTTATCGGCTCACAGGATTTCTGGCAAGATGTTTAAACATATTATAACAATTTCAATGGTATATTTGAACCATACCATCATCAGACCATAAGGGACTACACTGGAGATGTTCAGTGTTAGTGTTTGCCTGCATTTTGATGTACACATAGACCTAAGACATCATGTTTATGGATGCCTGCAGACATCGCCTCTTGGGGAGAATGATCAAATGGACAGGTAGAAAACGTCCTTCATTTTTTTTTGTTGGGTGGGTGGCACCAGATTTGTCCTCCATTTTCCCAACTCCTTCTCTGGCTTCCTCTTTTAATTGACATAAATATATATGCTTGACGGAGCTGAGCATACAAATTTATGAAGTGTGCCACAGACACTTCGCCTGCCTGCTTGTCCAAATGCCCTCTAAATTCTATGTCTACCCTTGGGGAACAAGGTAATAAATGCTTCTTAGAAAGTTCATGACTTTTCTGCTAATCCTAACAGCACCGCATTTGTCAGAAAGATGAAGTGCTTGGCTTTCTTTTATTCCGTGCACTCTGTTCCGCCATGGACCACTGCTAAAGGCAAAACACATCTCAGTGATAAATATGTAAAGTTAAAAGCTGTTAACCTTTGTTTGTTTTTTATTTCTGGATGAAGTGTTTGAATGGAAAAAAAAATAATGCTCCACAAAGTTTAAAACTTGTAGCAGGAATTGAAGTCAATTCCCTGCTATTGTGGGTTCTAGAGACTATACTAACTATACTCAGGAGTTAAAGGAGAACTATGAGGTGAGTGATTTTCAATGAAATTGTCACACATCGGCTCTATTGATTGGGAAGTGAGCAAACACATACCGTCGCTCGCTCACTTTCCGATCATCTTCATGCAGAGATCAGTGACTGTCGGTCACTGCTCCCCGCAGGGATTCCCCCCTCTCCTCTCTGATCCTCCAGCACTGACTGGAGGAACAGATGGGGAGGGGGCGGGCACAGCTGGCTCTGCCTCTAGATAGGCAGAGCCCACTGTCAATCAGCTAGCTAGGTGGATTTCGACAGTATTGTCTGGATCCGTCCCATCTGCCGTGCTCTCAGTATATAGTGAGCTGTAGCTCGCTATATGCTAAGCTTTCTTTTAAATCTTAAAAATGCATTCAAGTACTTTAACGATGAACACAAATGTAGCTTAGCTTATTTGTGCATAACTCAGCTGTGGATCCTCAAATCATCTCTGAATTGGTGCTGACACTGTACTTCCTTCTGGAGGGGGGCTACTTTTGTTCCCCATGGTCCCTGTGCGTGTTGTTAAGTAGTCAGCGCTCCAAGCTCACTCCTGTGATGGACTACAATCTCATGTTTAGTTTACTAATTTGTTTTGAGATAGAAGTCCTTCACGGGAGTGAGCTTGGAGCAGTGACTACTTTACAACACACACAGGGACCACGAGGAACAAAAGTAGCCACCCTCCAGAAGGAAGGACAGTGTCAGCACCAATTCAGAGATTATAAATTACATTTTTGTTAACAGTTAATGTACTTGAATGCAGGTTTACGATCTAATTCCTGAGTTTAGTGTCACTTTAAGTTAACCTGTTGCTTTTCCTGGTATGGAAAAAACACAGGTTCACTCTAAACTGTTAAATTGTCTAGTGGCAAAGGGTAAAGGTAAGAAATTATTTTGTAGCATAAAAAACTGTATTATAATGCTTCAGCTATGCTCTCTTCACCCCCAGCTGTCCGCTGCCTGCAGCTGAAATACAAGGACAAGAAGTCTGTACAAATCTGGACTTTTTTAACTGTGAACCAGTACAAAACAGATTCTCGCATCCTGACTGACCAAACAGGACAGGTGAAGGTCACAAAGGAAGAACAGAATGGAACTTGGTAAACAAGGCATTTTCAACACCATGAGCCAATCAGGTCTAGGATGCCTTTTCATCTGGAAAGTAATACAATTTTAGCCCCCTCAATTTTTTATTTATTGGGGGGGGGGGGGGGGGGGGGTCATTAACAGGGTAATTTGACTTTTGTTAAACTTTGATTCCTGAACAATGTTCTATGCAGTTGCCTGTAGCATAGGCAGTGTCAGGGTCTCTGAAACCCAAGGTTGTTATAGCTATACACATACCTGCTTCCGTGTTGTAATAGAATAACTTCAATGATTTAGTTATCCAACTTGTCCGTGAACTGCACTAGGAAATGGTAAATGTTCATCAAGCAAATTGCATAAACATCTATTTTATTATCTATCTTCTGTTTTTCTTTTACTGCCTGTACTTATTTAAACTTTAATAAAAGCTGTTTATTTTCTGTATGGCCTTTAATAATGATGATAACAGTAGAATGCCGATCAGGGGTATGGATAATAGCATTGTATAGAAATGTTTTTTTGTTTCTGGTTAAAGAGCAATTAAACAGTAAAGACATAGTCTGGCCTGAAACATCTTTTAAAGGCTTTGCTGTACAACTGTGAATAGCATACAGGTAGGAAAAGCCACTAGGATTTCATTCTAAAATGAAGTTAAATCTTAAAAATGCATTCAAATACCTTAACTGTTAACAAAAATTTATCTTATTTGTGCATCACTCGGCTGTACATCCTCAAATCATCTCTGAATTGGTGCTGACACTGTCCTTCCTTCTGGAGGCGGGCTACTTTTGTTCCCCACGGCGGCAACCGCTCCAAGCTTACTCCTGTGATGGTCTACAATCACAATGCTGGAATGCATTTTTAGGATTGAAAGTGACATTAAAGGCTAAAAAATGTTTCCCTCCCCCCAACGTTAATGTTAGCACTTACCTTAAATGATGTCTCTTAATCCGATCTTCTTCTTTCCTGATGTTTTCATCTGTCCCTGTAGCAGTGCGGCGGCTCTCCGATCCAGCGCTGACTCCTCTCTGCTTGCTGGCACTTCTGATCCCACGGTGCACGCGTCCATAGACTTACCTTGCGTCTCTGCTCGTCTCCCGGCTGAGAATCTGAACTGCGCATGCGCCTGCCCAAAGATGCTTTGCGGCTGCCTGAGCAGTTTTGTTTTCTCGGACGGGAGTGTGCAGCGAAAACAAGGTAAGTTTAAACCGCTGTTAAAACGTTTCAAAAGACAAAACAAAAAACTATTTGCCTATATCTACTGCTTGATAGTAGTAGAGCAACAAGAAAACATTTCTCCCACTGTTGACACAAGATAGGATACATTTAGGACATTGAGGGGAATTTATCAAAACTGGAACAGACAAAATTTGGAGCAGCTGTGGCAACCAATCACTATCTCTCACAATGGCAACCAATCACTATCTCTCTTTCATTTTCAAACCTCAACTGAACAAACTAAAGAGAGACGCTGATTGGTTGCCATGGGCATCTGCTCCAGATTTTGTCTGCTCCAGTTTTGACAAATTCTCCCCACTATGTCAAATTCTGACCCTATTAGCTGCATGCATATAGACAGAGATTTCCAGACTTGTGAATGATCTTTTGAGCAACCTCAAGAGCCTGTTCACACCACTTCCAGTGCATTCCAGCAGCTAAACATGCTGAAACAGACTGGATCGCATACTGTGAAGGCTCTTTGCCTTCTGGAGCCACAGTTATGGCCTACCACCTGCAGTGCAATCACCCGCACCAGAACATGTGGCACATGTTTTTGCAATTGCATTGGACCAAAAAGGGGGCACTGCTGTGCTGAGCCCCCTCCCGCCCCAGAACGCAGGGAGCCTTCACAGTATGCCATCCAGTGCGTTCCAGCATGGTTAGCTGCTGGAACGCACTGGAAGTGGTTTGAACAAGCCCTTAAGGAAAATTGTAATGAGAGAAATACAGACGCTGCCATTGATGAGTCTTCCTAAACATATCTTAAAATTATGTACTTTAAAGTTCTGTTGTCCTGAACCACCAGAGCTCTGGCTTTGTGCTGTAGAGGCACCAGCAGTCCAAGGGATAGAAGGTCTAGCACCTACCACTAAGGCTAAAATGAGAATTATTGCTGCAAAGGAAGGTAGGATGTAAAATGAGGGCATGAATTCCTTCTCATATAATTTCCATTTTGCACAATATTAGGCTTGGATGAAATTACTTTATTTAAGCCTGACATTCTGAAAGATAAAGCCGCATAAGGATAAATATTGTGGTACCACGACCCATTCCACTTCCTGCATCTAAAACTATGGCAGACTGTAATGTGCACACAGGTGTCAGAGTGTGCGTGTTCCACATTGTGTTCCATTTCTTGAAATGTGCTAAAACAAAAACAAAAAACTGTTATAATTTAAAACTTTCCTGTAAGAAGTTAGAACAATGTACACATTTTCTGACACATAAAAGCACTTATCAGTCGTCGGTTGGAACATAGAGTAGTATAATTTATATTCTTTTACGTAACAAATGCTATTCAAATAATGTTTAAAAAATGTTACTATCTCAAGGGAGGCTAGAGGAAAAATACATTGCAGAGATAATGATTTTTTCAGAAGTTGCTATAGCAACCGATAAGGGAAGTTTAACAAAAATGGTTAAAGTTGTTGGAACATCACTTTCTGCACTTTAGAGTCAAATGGCAGTTTTTCTGTCTTTTTAAAAATGTTGGTGATGTTACATTTACAAACTTACATGATTTTTTTTTTTTTATATATAGTTCATTGTTCCTAAAAAACAAATTATAAACTGTAAGAGCCCCTGTGATGAACACAGATTTGAGTGATGTGTGGCAAACATCTGATAGCTAATTCACTCCGCTTATAAATTGGCAAAGTGGTTGTTTGGACCACATACTGGTTTACTTCCTATAAGCAGAGCATGCAGTGGCCCTATCTTCTGTGTTCTCTTCTGGAGTGCAGGTCGTCCAACCATGCGTGGGCCAAAACCAAATGTCAGGATCGGATTCGAGGATGTGGACCCTAGATACACTCTTGGAACACCTAAGGTGTGAGACAGGTATGCGTAGTGTATGCCGTCTGGGAGCCGGGCTTGGCAGAATATGACTGAAGGTCAGGATGAATCAGGATACTGTGATGCAAAATAGGTAGCATGGAATTCCCCAAGGCATGGAGTCCAAGAGCCAGGCAGCATTCGCAAGAGCTCCTGATGATGCAGATGGACTGAGTTGCATGCTGGCCCCAGGTCACGGCCCCTAGGTTTACCCTACTCTGCTAACAGCTGACGATGGTAGAAAAGGCCAGAGTTCAGGACAGGCTGCGGACACAGATAGTGGGAGACTAGCTAAAGGTCATGGTATGCTGCAGACATGGATTTCCAGGAACAAGCCAAAGGTCGGTACATGGATAAGCAACAAGAAAGGCCGCTTCAACAATGAACAAGGGCTCAGTGACTGGCTTGAAAAAGAGTTGCTTGGGCCATGAGCTTTGAGCTGCACTGAGTTTAAATAGAGTGAGCAAGAGGGAGGAAGCACTGGATTGGCCACACACTGACAGCACCTGATTGGCTGAGAAGCTGCATAATAATCAGCAGGTGAGATTGGGCGATGCCTGAAGTTGCCAGACTAGTGCAAGAGCAAGGTAGGAACAGAGCACATGTAGTGGAACTACAAGAAACAGAAGAGCTAGCTGCAGATCTGTGAAACAAGTTAGTAGAACTACAAGTAACAGATCAGCTGCAATGCTGATCTCCGATTGTACCGACACCAAATAACTATTCTACTGATAATGTGCCACAAAAACGTATTTGTGCTGCATCACTCAGGTCTGTGATACAGTACTATAAACCTATAATCGATGCAATACAACGTGAAACTAGTGTCCTTTAACCACTTCAAGACCCCCTTCCTGGCCAGGCCATTTTTCAGTATTCAGCGCTGCGAGGCAGATTTAAAAAGAAGTTAATGATGGGGTTATTAATCATTCAACACTCTTTTTAACCAGAAGGTCTGCAACCTTTATAAAGACCATTCACCATCCACATTTGCCTAACCATTCGCCAGAGTGAGTCTTTTTCATCAACATTCACCCAACATCTTGATGTCCCATAATTGCTGTAATATTGACATGAATGTAATGTTTGTTACTTAATATTTTTCTGTTCATGCCGCTCCATATGTTGATGATGTATTTTGTATACAGATATACAGTATGCTCTCTCTAGTGATCATCTATATATAGAGGGTGTGATTAACATACCAAATGATGATTGCCTTGTCAGCTGTTAAACTTCAAGTGTCCATTCGCCCCTGAATCTCTCAGGCTCAGCCAAATTAAAGGAACCTAAATAAGGTGGTAATATAGATACTTCATAGTTAACTCTGTATAATTATAACAATGTAGTTTTGAATATTCAGATTCCTGCATATGACTAAATGTTCTATTTAGTCAGTTTTGTAGTAGGCATTGGTTAAAACCCCTGTCAATGTATTTTTTTGCTGTGTCCCACTAGGGAGATTTCCCTTTACTTTCTGTCCTGGAGATGCAACAGGGAGTAGGAGGAGATATCTCTAAAGTGAGGGGAAATAAGTTATCACTAGGAAAGGTGCCCCTATTGATAGATTTTCTATCTGCTCTTGTTTTAAGTGCACATGTAAAATATTGGATTCCCATCATTATTTGTCTTGGTGACAATTGACAGCACAGAGAGGTGAATCTACCCTGTAGGGACACAAACAACAATAAAAAAAACCTTACAGACCATTGGGAGATCACCCAAAGAGTACTACACAGATGATATAACACACCATATAAGTTATCACACTACTGTATACTCATTCATTTTCCCCCCTTGTCTTGGAGGCCATGTGGAGAAGTTGGTTCCCTTGTACATTCACTTTGGTTCTGTAAATCTTTGAGCACTTATTGGGTTGAAGACTTTGTTCTTATCTGGTGGTGTGAGAGACTATAAATCCAGCCATACAACTGGCACTCTTGCACATTGGCATAGATACTTTCCTAAAGACTGTAGAGCACTGGTACTCCATACTCTGATTGCAGCTAAGGTGAATGTAACTAGGACAGTAGGTAAAAAAAACAGCACTCACTAGGGGATCCATGAATCCATTACTTTATTTGTAAAAAGGCATAACAGCAGCAAACAAACAAATGCTTCCATGTTTGAGCTCCCAAACTGGGCCTTAGTCATAGCCGAATGTGACTAGGAGAAGAAGGTCGACCTCACCTCCAGGGTTACAACATGTAATTACCGATGTCAATACATCTTGTGAGATTTAAAAAAAAAAAAAAAAGATAATAGCTACAGAAATGGTAATTATAATTCTTTCTACAATTCCTGGCAATCCAGGATTAATCATCCCAAAAGTATTAATTTCAATGTAATATAATCCTCGATGTACACTGTGTCAAAGTTATGCATTGAATGAGATATTTAATCTGTTCTACTCCCCTCCCTCTCTTAATTATTCAGTTATTACGCTTGATACATGATTACTATGTACTCTAAGCTTGTGTTATGCGCTCAAATATAATTAAAAATAATCAAAACTAAAAAACCTGACAGGGTTTCTAATCCTTCCTGCTCTATCCAAAACTAAAAAAAAAAAATAGCTATACATACACTTTAATTTTTTAATTGATGATCATCGGTCTTGTCATTTATTTTTTAACACATACATATTGACCATTTTGTATTTTAGTTTACTGAATCTTTTTAGCATAAAACCACTCTCAAACTGTGATGTATTCCATATTTAAGGGAGATTTCCCCACTCCAGAGAACTGGAAAGTTAATTTTGATCTAAATACAGAGCTGATCTAGGAAGTATATTATTAAAACCCAGCGCTAAGCTTCATGTCAGTCTGAATGATTGAAAACAAATAAGGTATCGGGCTCCAGCTAGTAATATCGACCTACTTCCTCCAGGGCACTGGCTTAAATATTATTGAAGCTTAAAATAAAATCTCTGGGATACAGCTAGATTATTTTTCATGTGAGCAGAAAAGAATGACAGACTCAGATGTGACATGACATGAAACAATAGAGAGAAAAAAAAATCAGTTTTCATCAAATTTGTAAGATACAACGGGTCCTGTGCACGGAAAAAAAAAATCAACGCACATTTTTAGAGCAGTTTTGCTTTGCTTTTGGTAATTCAGCGTATTATTTTTCAGCAATATACAGTATTTACCAGAATAATTTGCTCTGACTTCTGTTCTGTGTAATTTATTTGAAAGTATTCTAAGGGAGGACATATGAAATATATGTACAAGTAAACAACCAGCTCACCTGTTCTAAAAATGCCCAAGCTGCTGTCACACATCAACACTCCACCTCCGGTGCATTAAACAATAAGCAGAAAGGCCAGCACCCCAGAGACCATGCATTCACCAAAATGCTTTATTGATCCATTAGAAAAGGCTAAAAACTAGGTTTTAGTTTTGCTCGTTTCAGCAACAAGTGGCCTTAATCATAGCTTAAAGTCCATTTCCACTTTTGCAAGTGATTGTGTTATTGTGTTATTGTGATCATGTAGAGATGCAGTGATGATTGTATATGTGTACATTTTCATGACTCACATTGCTGGCTTTCCTAATTTTTTATGCCCATTTTGTAGTCCTACAAATAGAACATTTTCTATGCAGGAAACTCAGTCTGACACTGGGGCCGGATTGTAAAGCAGGATGACCCCCTCCATGTGAGTCATTGTAAAAAGATCACTGTACGTCATCTCTGCCTTTCCAGGTCACAATACACTGTCCAGGGTGGTTGCCATTATGACAACTTAATTTATGCAACCATTTCAAAAGGAGCTGAAGGGGGAGATGAAGAGGACAAAAAAAAGTAGGTTTCTGTGTTCATATACAGCAACTGCATATGGCAGCTCCATGTATACTTGGTGTACATTGCTGGCATATATATTTTCTATTTGGGCTGGGGAAATTAACAATTAATCCCTCGATTAATCGTTAAACTTTTTGATCGATTAAAATTCTTTTGATCAAAAATGAAAAGACTCACCTCTCCGTCGGCTTTCGGGAGTCCCGTTCGAGATCCGGTGACGTCACGGACATCGGCGTCACCGGACTCCTCCCCCTTCCCCAAGTGGCTCCGTTGGCTAACGAAGGGAAGGGGGAGGAGTCAGGTGACATCGATGTCCGTGATGTCAACAGACTCCTCCCCCCTTTACTTCGTTAGCCGACGGAGCCCCTTGGGCCGGTGAGTTTGCCCAAGAAGCACCAAGCTTCTGTCTTATCTTAAAATTATATATATGCACTATGTGGCTCTCCATTAACCCTTTCAGCTGGCCAAGCCATTTTTGAATTTTCTGCAATTTTTTCCTATTGATTTGATTTTCAACTGCTGCGTTGCTAGCGTTTGTAAAAGACCCCCCAAACCATATATTAATTGGCAGCGAAAGGGTTAACCCCCCCCATCTCGCTCCCAGAAATGTGCCCATTGAAATTTACTGATATTATGTTGCAATCAGGTCCTTACATGAAATGAAATGGACAGGTGCTGCTACTTGAAATATTAAGCCAATACTTATGTTTAAATCACACTTAGGGCTTTGCTGTTTTACTATACTATGTAAATAAATTTGTAATCCAGCACGTTATTATTCTGAGTTGCCTCACTCAAGCGGCGGCCATATTGAGTGGGGCAACTCAGAATAATAACGTGCTGGATTAGTGTGATCCTAGTTCATTTTATTACTTCATTGCTGTGCTGTATGTGTATAGGCCAATGTAGTTGGGTCTGTATGTGCGTTATAATTAATCGAAATTAATCGATTACATTTTTTTTCGATTAATCGAACACAAAAATGTTACTCATTACCAGCCCTAGTTTTTATGGATGCAATGGGGTTTAAATGGCTCCTGGGGATTATCAAAGTTCCTTTAATTTTTTTTTTGTGCAAATTTTTGTAAACATTTACTTTTAATTTTAAAATAATGTTTAGCAAAACATTTTTTTTAAGCTAAGTTTTTTAAGTTCTAATCCTTCCCTACTCTATTTAAAACTAGAAAAAATTGTTTTATTTGTATTAAACATTAATCCCACCCATTTTCCCCTTCCCTCTGGAGCTAATGTAAACTGAAACTGCCAATCATAGCTTCTTACTTACTTTTTCCTCCACGGTTTACAGTTATTTAAATAAAAGTGCTCTTAAGTCCTGGCCATATTTACCTAGTATACGTTATAGACTTTTATGCTGCTGTACTCTAAGGCTGAAGAAGCTTGGAGTACAGACCTATATATGTCAAGGGGGGTTTACAAAATAAAGTGTTAGCATTCCTAACATTCCCCCCCCCCCCCCCCACCAACACAAAAAA